>NC_084556.2:19407500-19437500 GCF_033978685.3 Nerophis lumbriciformis | reverse complement strand
TTATTGCAGTTCTGAGTGTTGCTGGGTCAGGTTTGGTTTTGGAATTTGATTGCATTGTTATGCTATTGCTGTGTATTGTTTTGTTGGATTGATTAATTAAAAAAATAAAATAAAATAAAATTGATTATTTAAAAATGAGAATCGATTCTCAAACGCACAACGTGAGAATCGCGATTCGTATTCGAATCGATTTTTTCCCACACCCCTACAGCCCAGTCACAAGATATGTGCGGCTTCTGTACGCACACACACGTGAATGCAATGCATACTTGTTTAACAGCGATACAGGTTACACTGAGGGTGACGGATAAACAACTTTAACACTGTTAGAAATATACGCCACACTGTGAATCCACACCAAACAAGAATGACAAACACATTTCGGGAGAACATCCGCACCGTAACACAACATAAACACAACAGAACAAATACCCAGAACCCTTTGCAGCACTAACTCTTCCGGGACGCTACAAAATACACCCCTCGCTACCACCAACCCCCCCCCCACACACACCTTGGGCCAGAGTTTGACACCCTTGATTTAGACCGTAATAACAGAGGCCTAATGGATGATCTTCCAAAAGAACCTGTCATAGCAACTGACGCTCTAATTCTTTACAGGCCGTCACCTCACTTTCTGCCGCCCCTCTTCCTGGGCTCAAGTAGACAGCCTTGCGCTGTCCAAAGTACGCGGACTATCCTGTGCCAGCTGTCTCCCGTCTTGAAGGTTTAAAGATATGAGAGAATATGGACGAAAGATCACTGCTGACTGTCAGCTCATGCTTCATCCCATATGGAAAGTTGTGCATTAAAGAGCAGCCACCAGATGACAAGCTTCCTGTCGGTCTTTCTACGCTGTAACGCAGCCCTGATACCGATCCCTTTTGAGGTCATGCATCACCACAACATACTTGAGGTCATGTATCACCACAACATACCGTCACAGGCCTGTTCGGGACACATGCACAATCTAATGACATCTGAAGTAAGAGTATCTGCCTGAACCAAGATAATCCATCCAATTATACAATATGTCTAATTTTGTTGCGGTGATTTTAAGTTGTACTACTCATTCTGACAGATATGGTAATATTATTCTCTCCTTTAACTAAATAAGGCAATTCAAATATCAAACACTTCTTTTATTAAATACCTCTGCAGATTATAACCACATTACAACACACATATACAGTGAGGCCTGATTTACTAAAGGTTTGAATGTGTTAAAGCTAGGGGTGTAACGGTACATGTATTTGTATTGAACCGTTTCGGTACGGGGGTGTACCGAACGAGTTTCCACACGGACATATTAAGTACCGCACCGCACGTTGTGTAAACAATGCACACCGAGGCACAACACACGGCATGATAGCAGCGACCGGGCTACGACAACATGTAAAAGCCAGAGCTGGAAGACCCTCCTGCCTTGTTAAGATCTACCGTTTGGGAACACTTTGGCTGCGCGATACAACAATGGAGGACGGAGGTTTGCCGACATTGTTCAGCAGCTGCTTCTGACAACACGTCAAACATGCTAACCCATTTGAAGCATCACCACCGCATTTAAGCAGCCTCTCCTCGGCGAATCAGACAGGGCTAAAGCAATGTCATGTTATGATCCGTGGTCGGATCATGTTTTGTTTAGTTATGTTCTGTTAGTTTTGGACTTCCTTAGTTGTTTTGTGCACTTCGGGGGTTTGTTTTGGTCACCATGGGTACCAATTGGTTTCACCTGCCTCTGATTAGTGTTCGGCACGTTCACCTGCTGTTGAGCACTAATCAGAGAGCTATTTATTCACGTTGCTCGCCACACTCGGTCTGGCTTCCTTGTTTGCGGTATGCTATTGTTACGTTGGTTTATTCATGTTCTCGATTCCTGTGCTAAGTTGTTGCCTTAGCTTCCGGTGCGTTCGGCACGCTTTTCTTTTGTTTGTTTCTGTCTTTTTGGTACGGTGTATTATTTATGATTAATATATCATATCCTACCTTCACGTTTTTGTCCGGAGTGTCCGTGTTGCATCTGGAGGAACGATCCCGCATAAAGATGCGACCCCCACGTGACATAAATGTTTTTATAGCAGCAGATTTAAGACCATATTGCATTAGAAACTAGATTTTGACCCACTTCTATGGTGGAAGAACAATAAACCCATATATCCTCTGACTGTCAAGTTAGCCAATTTGGGGGGGGGAAATGTTAATCTGAGGCTGAGTTGACTTGAAACTGTTTAATGTTGCACTTTTTATATGTAAAATAAAAGTTTTGTCATTTTATTTAATCTGAGCAACAACTTGAGGCAGTTTAATGTTGATTAACGCGGACCCCGACTTAAACAAGTTGAAAAACTTATTCGGGTGTTACCATTTAGTGGTCAATTGTACGGAATATGTACTGTACTGTGCAATCTACTAATAAAAGTCACAATCAATCAATCAAAAAAAGCACTTTATATGTAGAAAGGTTTTGTTAAGAAACCATTCTGAGCCTTATCTTATTTAGTTTTTATTTTATATATGTTGACCACATTAACCGTGGCAATGGACCCTGTGTGTAAACGTATGTTATGCCATTGTTTACAAATTAGGTAAATAAATAACCAAAAAATGTATATTTGGTTGTTTTCTTACTGTACCGAAAATTAACCGAACTGTGACCTCTAAACCAAGGTACGTACCAAACCGAAATGTTTGTGTACGGTTACACCCCTTGTTAAAACACATGCAAACTTGATAGGACATTCCATGCTAATCTACTCATACCAAATATTATACAAATGGGACCCATTACCTCCCTGCTTGGCACTCAGCATCAAGGGTTAAATTAGGGGTTAAATCACCAAAATAATTCCCGAGCGCGGCCACCGCTGCTGCTCACTGCTGCTGCTCACTGCTCCCCTCACCTCCCAGGGGGTGGAACAAGGGGATGGGTCAAATGCAGAGGGTAATTTCACCACACCTAGTGTGTGCGTGACTATCAGTGGTACTTTAACTTTAACTTAAGCTCCTGCGCAGAGGATTGCGTCTCTTAAATGAGCAAAACAGAGGGTGCAATTAATTTAGCCTGTCTGTCTTCATGTATATCAGTGCTTCTCGGTTATTTTCTGTTACTCCCTCCAGGAAGAAGAAATCAAATCCCCCGACTCTCCGCCGGTGACTATAAATAGAATAATTTGTCTATAAAATTGTCATAAATACACCTCTGCATAACATGGTGCACTTTAAAGAAAACAAAAAAGACGAAAAAAATATAGGTCAACACATAACAAACAATAACTTCATTAACATTGTTTTAGTATAAAACAGAACATATTTAATGTGCATCAATTTGCCTGGGAAAAAAACCCCAAAAAACCTATTTAAACTATACATATTTTTTGACCCACTTGAGCCATTTGATACTGAAAAATAAAATTGAATGAACTCAATAAATGATAATGAATTCAACACAGGAGCACAATATATATTTTTTCATTAAAACAATTAAGTCAGTATTTATGGCTACAATGAGCATTTTTTGCAGTACATTACTTTTCCAAGAGGGTTTTGAAGGATGATACTGCATGATACTTATAAAGCATGTTCCACGTACTTTATTACCAGCATGTCTACAATAGTAGGAGGAGATGCAAATATAATAATTTAGCGTTCGCAATGTGATGTATCAGGCATGAAGCTATTTTGCGACTGCTCTCTTTATTTAGTACTGTATGTTTAACATTTGAGCTCAAACTTGTTACACAAAAGTCTGCGCTGCGGTCAGAAGAAGGCAATTATTGCAATATGGCAGACAATGTACTGTAGAGAGAGAATCTTTCATGTCACAATTGACATATTTCTGTCAGATATACTGCACATACAATGTATGTATATATGTGAATATATATACGTGTGTGTATACATATATATATATATATATATATATATATATATATATATATATATATATATATATATATTACGGCTGTCAAGGGGTTATTTTTTTAATCAGATTAATCACACTCTTGAGCTGTGATTAATCATGATTAATCACAGGTTTTTACTCGCTTGCAGTGTTGGGACTAACGCGTTGCAAAGTAAGTTTCGGCGGTAAATAGTAATCTAACGCATTATTTTTTGTATTCAGTAACTCAGTTACCGTAACTACATGATGCGTTACTGCGTTATTTTACGTTATTTTTTATGTAGTATCGGCTAGAAACAGAAGATCTGAGTGTGTTTTATTGGAGCGCTGCGGTGTCGTCCTTCTGAATCTCTTGTGTCACAAGAAAGAGGCGCGCTGTGTGTGTGTCTGGATGTGGGGAGGGAGTGAGGGGAGGGGTGCGTGCAGCAGCATTCGTGAGGGAGGGGCGGAGACAGAGAGAGCGAGAGAGTTATGATAAACGCGCATGCGTCGCCAGGCTCTGCTTTTTATCGATAGATTTATCAGATTACATTTTTTATTATCTATAGCAGGGGTGTCAAAAGTGTGCCCCGGAGACCATTTGCGGCCCACAGCTAATGTTTTAAAGGCCCACAGCACATTCTAAAAATACCATTAAAATAAACAAAAATATAACAAAAGTGAAATAAAAAAGCTTAAAGGTGAAATGTAATTTAGAAAAGGTTGCAATGTTGACTAATAAAACAAAGCAGTTTTTTTTTCTTTCAAACTGTCATTGCTCAAAACATAATATTGAATCAAAATCAATGTTATTATGAATTATTGACCTATCCAAGGTTCCGATTACCTCACATCAAATATTCCACTTTGAAAAATATTTTTGGTGGAAGATTTTGCATATTTTGTGTGTTTGCCATTAAAAACATAGTTTTGTTTGACAAAAAAGGGCGGAAAACAAACAAACAAAAAAACAACATAAAAAAAACTAAAATATTTTTAAATGAGCGATAGATATGAAGTTGATGTAGACTCCAGAAATTTAAGCGTTAAATATAAAATGTATGTATGCCCTGGCACACCATTCTCATAATTTCATGACTGAAGCAAAACACTTTTTACACTTTTATACTGAAATAAATACACCTACAACTTATTAAATAAAAACATAGAAAAAAACTACCAGCAGCGGTAAAGTTTAGATCCATGAAGGAAAGAAGAAAGTGAATTAGTGTTTATAACTGAATACATTTACATATGTACAGTATACAAATTTGTTTTCTTTTTTAATAATTTTTTTTTATGAATTAAGTAAAGTTTATGACAACCTTTTTCCAAAACACAATATAAAATGTGAGATATAACAGGATAATGCATACATTTGTCATTTGTTTTCAAAACGCTTACAAAAAAGTGGGACCCCAAAAATTTACTGTGGGACCCCATTTTTATGACTTGATGGGGTCCCTGGGACCCCATTTTGAAAATTCCTAGCGCCAACACTGCTGTCAACAGAGGAGAAAAAATGCTTTATTTAAATAAATATATTATTTATAAAGCAAGTTCAAGTATCATTGGCAAATTTTCACCTAGTCCCGGCCTTGACGTGCTGCCCGCCTTGGCACACATATATGTGTTCTCTTTTTGGGATTTCAGAATATGGCCAGTCTAGATATTATCACTACTTTTCTTTTGTCGAGCACAAAGAAAAGAACATTTTAGTTAAATGTAAGTTGTGTCTTGGATCAAAGATCCCATCTACTGCCCAAAACAGCAATTCAAATCTGCTGAAACAGCTACAAAAGCAACATGCGTAGAGTGTTCTGGGATTCAGACATGATTTTATTTCAGAATTCCTTGAGAGAAAAAACACCTGGTTAGGCTTTGTGTATGTAAAGTTAAAGTTAAAGTACTTCCTTGGTTTACAGCTATGTTGTTATTATGCTGTTTGTTACTTATGTATGTTATGTTGCAGCTATTTATAATAGTTTTGTCAATTTGTTCTGGCCTGAAATAAATTGGCCCTTTGAAATATATCTTTGCCTTTGTGTGTTGTATGTAGACCGCATTGCTTAGCAGAGTTCAGTGATGCAATGTCAAGTTGATCAACGGATTGTATTATTCTCCAGTGCAATAACAGTACTGAAATGAAGGCTAAAAGGGCATTAATGGGAGCTTTAAAAAAAGTAGTAACTAAATAGTTACTTTTCACAGTAACGCATTATTTCTTGGTGTAAGTTACTGAGTTAGTAACTGAGTTACTTTTGAAACAAAGTAACTAGTAATTGTAACTAGTTACTGGATTTCAGTAACTAGCCCAACACTGCTCGCTTGCATATTTAAAGTTTGCTGAAGAAAATACCCCAATATTTGGACACAAATGCAATTTTGTTGTGAGAACGTAATCCAAGCACATTTTTAAACGTTTTATTTAACTGCAAGGAGGAATTATGGTGTGGGGTTGTTTTTCAGGAGTTGGGCTTGGCCCCTTAGTTCCAGTGAAAGGAACTTTGAATGCTCCAGGATACCAAAATATTTTGGACAATTCCATGCTACCAACCTTGTGGGAAAAGTTTGGAGCGGGCCTCTTCCTCTTCCAATATGACTGTCCACCAGTGCACAAAGCAAGTTCCATAAAGACATGGATGACAGAGTCTGGTGTAGTCTGAACTTGACTGGCCTGCACAGAGTCCTGACCTGAACCTGAACCTGAACGCTCACTACTATTACTGACGCATTACCGTATTTTCCGGACCATAGGGCGCACCGGTTTATAAGGCGCACTGCCGATGAATGGTCTATTTTTGATCCTTTTTCATATATAAGTTGCACCAAATTATAGGGTGCATTAAAGGAGTCGTATTATTATTATTTTTTTCTAAATTGAAAACACTTCCTTGTGGTGTATATAACATGTAATGGTGGTTCTTTGGTCAAAATGTTGCATAGATTATGTTTTACAGATCATCTTCAAGCAGCTTTCTGACAGTCGCTTCCGGATGCACCGTTTTGTGGGCGGTCTTATTTACGTGGCTCACCTTCCGCAGCGTCTTGTTGTAGCGGTGTAGCGTGCAAGGACGGGAGTAGAAGAAGTGTCAAAAGATGGAGCCAACTGTTTTAATGACATTCGGACTTTACTTGAATCAATAACGGAGCAGCATCTCCTCATCCGGAAACAACAACCCGGAAATGTGTCCCGTGAAAAACCGTCCCACCGGAACTCTAATAACTAAAGTTCCTTTGGTGAATAATGTAAACTCACTACACCGGTATGTTTTAGCGCTTTAATAGCGAGTTTACTGACAGATATAAGTAAGAACTTTACACTACTTTATATTAGAAATGGCAACAGCGTAGGATGAATGGCCCATAACAAGAAGATAGAAGAAAAAAAAGGAGCTTATAGACTACAAAGGCGAATGCGCGCAATTTTTCAGGATTTCAGCAGGTACCACATGGTAAGAAAAGTTGCTTTTGCATAATATTGCGAAACAAAACCCCAGATAATATGTCTTACCCTATACCAGGGATCGGGAACCTTTTTGGCTGAGAGAGCCATGAAAGCCAAATATTTTAAAATGTATTTCCGTAAGAGCCGTATAAAAAATGTTAACACTGAAAACAACTAAATGCGTGCAATTTTAAGCTAGACCAACATTTTTAAAGTATCATAAGTTTGTTATTATTTTTAATAGCAGTGTTATTGTGAAGCTAACCAATAATAAATTAAATACTTCTTACCATTAATGCGACTTCTGGTGCTGCATGGTTTTGCTGATGGCTTTGTAGTCTGGTTGATACGTGGTTATTTTTAACACTGTAATTACCAGCGGAATTATTCATTACTTATCGTGTTAAGCAATGACAGCTACGATTTATCTGAGAGCCCGATGCAGTCATCAAAAGAGCCACATCTGGCTCTAGAGCCATAGGTTCCCTACCCCTGCCCTATACACACACCATGATAATATTCGTATGTTGAAGCACATCAAGCGGTGCGGCTTCATAGCTTACCAAAGTCGTACTAAAACATTTTGATGGATTTTTGAGAGCCGTGTGTTTAATGTTCTATATTTTCAATGGAACATATGAAATGTTGGTGTTGTTTACTTGAGTCATATTGCCATCATAGTGCAGTCTACAGGTATCTCTTATGTTTGACTGCCATCTACTGGTCACACTTATTACACCGTGTACCAAATAAAATTGCTTCGAGGTCGGTAAGCAAAACCAGAATTATTCCGTACATTATGCGCACCGGGTTATAAGGCGCACTGTCGAGTTTTGAGGGAAAAAAATGATTTTAAGTGTGCCTTATAGTCCGGAAAATACGGTACTTCATACGTCAGTAGCCAAAGGAGGAGCGTTGTATCTATATTATTATTAATAATAATGAGTCAATGTATGGCATTTAGAATATGTAATAATATATGATATATTAACCAGATGCAATTATGATAATGATAATATACAGTACAGTAACATAATTAAATATGTATAAATAATCGATTTATAATAGATTGATTGTAGCACATGAATCGTCACCGTAATCAAATCGTGAGGTGCCCAAAAATCCCCCCCTCTAGTGTGCGTGTCGGCAGGGTGCCTCAGTCTTCATACCACGTGACTGTTTTGTTCTCGCCTGTTGTCTCCTTACGATGTGGGCCGACAGGCGCACATGACACGTCAATAACACTTCTTCAAAAGAAATATTGCCGTTAAATATAATTAGTATTAGCTCGTTATTATCGTGTTAACTTTGACAGCCCCCATTTCTAAACTCATTTGTTTTGCCCACTTTTTGTCTCCCCCACAGCGTTCATAAAAATGACATCCACAACTATGCAAATTAGACGATGACCTCTTTTGGCCCCAGCAACCCTCTGCCGCACATAGACTGCAGTCCTGTGGGGAACACACTGAAGACTGTCTTGAAGTGTCAAAATCCCGTTGCATCTTTCTGATAAAAGACAGCACTGAACAATAAATAATTTGAAGATGTCTATTAAGATATATGAAGGCTTTTTGATGCAGCTCTTGAATCACATATTTCAATGTGGTCAGTCACACACAACACAGGAATTTCATTTGTTGTATGTCATTATTTTGAGAAGTTAATATTAGCCTACTGCTGACTTGACATGCGATACTTAACCCCTCATTCCAGTGCATAATAGAAGATCCCCAGTATAATGTTTATGGAGATACAAACGACAAACATGCTGATGCCCTGCTGTTTTGTATTTGGATTATATGCTTGGCATAACTTTGCCACGTTTTGTGTTGCAACTGCAGCCGTGTATTCACTCCCATCCCATAATGAGCTGTGCTGATCGCAGTGGATGGTGGTCAAAACGAGTCAGTCAGTGCATTAGAGAGTATGTTTGCCCGGGGGCGTCTTTGCAGCTCTGTATATGCATTTAGATAGGATATTTGCATCGTGGGATTGTGTAAATTTCCTAGCATGGCCGTGACGACTCACTCTCCTCAGTGGGCAGCACATTGCTAATCATTACATAATACCCCCCACCCACCTACTCCCTCTCATTTTAACAACTTTATCAACTAGGTGGCACAAAGCACCAATTATGGCCCTACAGTCAACACACATGTAAATATATAAACACTTTGCAAAATTAGCATTTAACAATTTGTGTTTGACTGAAGAATAATCTGGTTATCCTCTTCCTGAGGGGACTTTTTTTTTTTACCATGCCAGTTTTACAAAAGTCAGTGTGAAGTTTTTTTGTTTTCTTGAAGCCATCGCTGATGAAATGCAACAAAATAAAAGGCTCAGGATACACACTGATAGCTTTAGCTTGGCACAGAGCGGGCACAGCACGTTACCAGACTGGTCAGCCATGGCTTTGCATTTCTGGCCAACAAGATAAACATAGAGCCACCAGGTGTCTGTGACTTGAATTTTCACTGACACCTGAAAAGCACAGTAGGACATACACCCTAATTACCGGAGGCGTTTATTTACTGAACTGCAGATAGCACCAGGCGTCTATTTTGGAGTTAGGTGTTATCAGCTGTTGGTTTTGTATCCTTTTCCATAGAAATAAATAATGACCATTCAAATATCACATACAGGGTCCGATCTATTAGGATGTTGCCGCACCGTCTCGAATGCCTTTTATTGTCACCATACACAGGTACAATGAGATTAAAAACGCCAGTATCAGTGCGACAGTCTACGAAATATGCTAAACATAGGAAGAAAAGAAAAAGAAAAATGGTGCAAAAGGAGGTAAGGTGCACAGTCCAGTCCTGAGAAATAAATATTATACTATATACATATATACAGAAGCATTCAGATTGTGGGTGGAAAGTAAAAATTGCACACAGGGTTCCTGGTTCGATCCCCACCTACTACCAACCTCGTCACGTCCGTTGTGTCCTTGAGCAAGACACTTCACCCTTGCTCCTGATGGGTCCTGGTTAGGGCCTTGCATGGCAGCTCCCGCCATCAGAGTGTGAATGTGTGTGTGAATGTGGAAATTAGGGCTGTGAATCTTTGGGTGTCCCACGATTCGATTCAATATCGATTCTTGGGGTCACGATTCGATTCAAAATCGATTTTTTTTTCAATTCAACACGAATCTCGATTCAAAAATGATTTTTTCCAGATTCAAAAGGATTCTCTATTCATTCAATACATAGGATTTCAGCAGGATCTACCCCAGTCTGCTGACATGCAAGCAGGGTAGTAGATTTTTGTAAAAAGCTTTTATAATTGTAAAGGACAATGTTTTATCAACTGATTGCACTAATGTAAATTTGTTTTAACTATTAAATGAACCAAAAATATGACTTATTTTATCTTTGTGAAAATATTGGACACAGTGGGTTGTCAAGCTTATGAGATGTGATGCAAGTGTAAGCCACTGTGACACTATTGTTCTTTTTTTTTATTTTTTTATAAATGTCTAATGACAATGTCAATGAGGGATTTTTAATCACTGCTATGTTGAAATTGTAACTAATACTGATACTGTTGTTGATAATATTCATTTTTGTTTCACTACTTTTGGTTTGTTCTGTGTCGTGTTTGTGTCTCCTCTCATTTGCTCTGTTTATTGCAGTTCTGAGTGTTGCTGGGTTGGGTTTGGTTTTAGAATTGGATTGCATTGTTATTGTATTGCTGTGTATTGTTTTGTTGGATTGATTAATTAAAAAAAATAAAAAAGTAAAATAAAAAAAATAAATACAAATAAAACAGATTTTTTTTTAAATGAGAATCGATTCTGAATCGCACAATGTGAGAATCGCAATTCGAATTCGAATCGATTTTTTCCCACACTCCTAGTGGAAATAGTGTCAAAGCGCTTTGATTACCTTGAAGGTAGAAAAGCACTACCGGTATACAAGTATAACCCATTTCACATTTACCATTTATTCATGAAGGCCGACACGCTAAATGGACTGTGCTCCTTGTTTCGCCCCTTTAAGAGATGCAATCTTCTGCGCATGAGTTTAGTACATCATCGTTGCGTGTGCTATCAAGTCTGCACAGGTTTTATTACACGCAAACTTTCAGTAGATCTGGCCCAAAGTGTGTAAAATATAATTCATAACCAGTGTTGGGACTAACGCGTTACAAAGTAACGCGTTACTGTAACGCCGTTAGTTTTGGCGGTAACTAGTAATCTAACGCGTTATTTTTTATATTCAGTAACTCAGTTACCGTTACTACATGATGCGTTACTGCGTTACTTTACGTTATTTTTTATGTGGTATCGGCTAGAAACTGAGGATCTGATCGTGTTTTATTGCAGCGAAACAATGACATGCTTCTGATTCTTCCTCTGCGCTCTCTGTGTGTGTGTGTGTCTTGGGTGTGGGAAGGGGAGGGGACGGGGGTGCGCAATACAACGTAAACCGTTGGCCAACAAAAAAGTAACCACAGAACACTATACGACTATACGGTATAGTGTTCTGTGGTTACTTTTTGGTTGGCCAAGCGGACGTGACGACAGGCTGTCCTTACTCAGATCCGCACGGACCTGGAGGGGCGTGCCTTAAGTCCGGCTGGAAATCGGGAGAAATTTGGGAGAATGGTTGTCCCGGGGAGAGGCAAGTATGAGATATTCTCACTTCTTTTCTTTTGTCGGGCACAAAGAAAAGAACATTTTAGTTACCGTAAATGTAAGTTGTGTCTTGGATCAAAGATCCCGTCTCCTGCCCAAAACAACAATTCAAATCTGCCTGGTTAGGCTTTGTGTATGTCACGTGTGCCTTCCTTAGGTGAAGCCAGCTTTACAGCTATGTTGTTGATTGATTGATTGATTGAAACTTTTATTAGTAGATTGCACAGTACAGTACATATTCCGTACAATTGACCACTAAATGGTAACACCCCAATAAGTTTTTCAACTTGTTTAAATCGGGGTCCACTGATTCATGATACAGATATATACTATCAAATATATACTAACATCATAATACAGTCATCACACAAGATAATCATCAGGGTATATACATTGAATTATTTACAATCCAGGGTGTGGGATATGGAGGACGGTTTTGAAGGAGGATAGAGATGCCCTTTATTTTACACCTGTTGGGAGTGCATTCCATATTGAAGTGGCATAGAAAGAGAATGAGTTAAGACCTTTGTTAGTTCGGAATCTGGGTTTAACGTGGTTAGTTAGTGTTAGTGTTAGTGTTAGTGTTATTATGCTGTTTGTTACTTATGTATGTTATGTTGCAGCTATTTAAAATAGTTTTGTCAATTTGTTCTGGCCTGAAATAAATTGGCCCTTTGAAACATATCTTTGTCTTTGTGTGTTGTATGTAGACCACATTGCTTAGCAGAGTTCAGTGATGCAAATGCATGTCAAGTTGATCAACAGATTGTATTATTCTCCAGTGCAATAACAGTACTGAAATGAAGGCTAAAAGGGCATTAATGGGAGCTTTAAAAACAAAAAGTAGAAGAAGTAACTAAATAGTTACTTTTCACAGTAACGCATTACTTTTTGATGAAAGTAACTGAGTTAGTAACTGAGTTACTTTTGAAATGAAGTAACTAGTAACTGTAACTAGTTACTGGTTTTCAGTAACTAACCCAACACTGTTCATAACAATAGCCTGCAATATGCTACAGGCTCACACCACCCCCCTCCAAACCTTTCGGCGGAGCAAGACGTGCACCTCCAAAAAATTCTAACCACGCAACAACCGCACCATGGACTGCAGAGCAGTTTTTGGATGTTGCCTTTGTGGTTTTACTTTCCATGAAAGCGGCTTTTTTTACATCGAACGCGTAATGCTCTTGTTTTGTAGCAACATGTTAAATGAAAGTGACTGATTTGTTACAGCTCTAACAACGGTCTGAATAAGAAATTCATCGTGTGCAAAAGAATCGAAACATTGGGAAGCCGTTCTCAGAAAGAACCGGTTCTCGATTCCCATCACGAATTGACACACAGATCTAGTTTTTCTTTGAGGTGAAGTGAAGTGAAGTGAATTGCATTTATATAATGCTTTTTCTCAAGTGACTCAAAGCGCTTTACATAGTGAAACCCAATATCTAAGTTACATTTAAACCAGTGTGGATGGCACTGGGAGCAGGTGGGTAAAGTGTCTCGCCCAAGGACACAACGGCAGTGACTAGGATGGCGGAAGCGGGGATCGAACTTGCAACCCTCAAGTTGCTGACACGGCAGCTCTACCAACCGAGCTATACCGTCCGTGGCGTTTATCAATTTAAGTTGATAACGCAGCCCACAATTAATTCAGGGCATGGCATCTGTCAGACTGTAGGACACTATTTGAGGAAATCCTCTACTGTTTTGTTCACATAAGCTCTGCTCTCCCATCATAGTGGGTGAACCATTGTGCTAATAACAAGAAACGTTAGACATGAAGTATAAAGCGCTTCACGAGAATGTAACAATACAGCAGCCAGATACATGACCAAATATCACTTCTGATCAGGGAAGTGTTGTGACATCACACTTGACAAAATAAAACATGACTACTTGTGTGTAGTGTTGTGGTAATGTGAACTGCACATGATAGGAAGCTGTATGTGTTGTCTTTGCTAAACGTACTCAAATGCTCCAACGCCCATGTAGAGTGCACATACCAGCTAAGGAAGACAAGAAAAAGGCATTTAAAAAGCTTTTTGCCAAAAAATGCTGTGCCTGCTTAATGATCAATAAAATAGCTTACTCCTGCAGGAGGCTACCAATAACTTCAGGGGAGACACTGCGGCTTTAGAAAGAGCAAGAACAACAATGCCTGGGTTGAGCAGAAATTGTCCCAAAATATGTTCAGAAATGTTTTTTTGCTGGTGGGGTTGGGATTGGGGGGCCCAACTAGCGGTGTCCCGATACAACTTTTTCACTTTTGATACAATTTAAATATTAGAGCCATGAGTATTGTCCGTTAACTAAATTATTCTGGTACGATATCAGCATAAATCATGTATATCAGCAATCTATCATTTCAAGCAGGAAAATTCACGGGCAAAATGAAAATAGCAAAAGTCGTACCAATTTATAACAAACACCAGTTTACAAACTACAGACCTGTTTCCTTACTTCCACAATGTTCTAAAAATTTCTGAAGAACTGTTTAACAACAGATTGGACAAATTCCTAAATAAAAATGAAACACTCAATACGGATACAGAGCCCACATCTCAACATCAATGGCATTAATCAAAATAATGGAAGAGATAACCAATGCAATAGATAGCAAAAAAAAGTGCTGCGGCAGTGTTTATGGATTTAACAAAAGCATTTGACACAATCAGTCACAGCATCTTAAGAAACAAATTAGAAAGGTATGGCATCAGAGTGTTGGTCTTGAACTGGGTAAGTCGTTACTTAACCAACAGGAAGCAATTCGTGAAGCTAAGAAAACACACGTCTACAGAATTGAAAATATCTTGTGGCGTACCTCAGGGATCAATACTGGGACCAAAATTGTTCAATCTTTATATAAACGACATTTAAGGGACTTAAATTTAGTATTATTTGCAGATGTCACGACTGCGGTTTGTTCAGGAGAGAACCCACAGAAACTAATACAAATAATAACAGAAGTTGAAATAAACAAATAAAAAAGATGGTTTGACAAAAACAGACTATCCTTAAACCTCAGTAAAACCAAAATAATGCTATTCGGTAACAGTAGAAGAGAAAGTCAAACAAATAGACGGAGTAGATATTGAAAGGGTAAAAGAAAACACATTTTGGGATGTAATAATAGATTATACAATTAACTGGAAATCTCATGTTAAAAATATACAACATAAAGTAGCAAGAAACATGTCAATAGTGAATAAAGCTAAATATATTCTGGACCAAAAATCACTTCATAGTCTCTACTGCTCGCTAGTGCTACCATATCTGAGTTACTGTGCAGAAATATGGGGGAACGACAAATGATGGATATAGAGAACATACAAACGCTTTATTTATTGAGTCAGAAATATTGAAATTCAACGACTTGGTACAACAATTCTTCTCAACAAAAGAGGAGAAATATAACCTTAGAAGAAAATCTAATTTAAAATAGGAATGTCCGATAATGGCTTTTTGCCGATATCCGATATTCCGATATTGTCCAACTCTTTAATTACCGATACCGATATCAACCGATATCGATATCAACCGATATATGCAGTCGTGGAATTAACACATTATTATGCCTAATTTGGACAACCAGGTATGGTGAAGATAAGGTACTTTAAAAAATAATAATAAAATAAGATAAATAAATAGAAAAATAGAAAGTAAAACAATATAAAAACAGTTACATAGAAACTAGAAATTAATGAAAATTAGTAAAATTAACTGTTAAAGGTTAGTACTATTAGTGGACCAGCAGCACGCACAATCATGTGTGCTTACGGACTGTATCCCTTGCAGACTGTATTAATATATATTGATATATAATGTAGGAACCAGAATATTAATAACAGAAAGAAACAACCCTTTTGTGTGAATGAGTGTATGGGGGAGGGAGATTTTTTGGGTTGGTGCACTAATTGTAAGTGTATCTTGTGTTTTTTATGTTGATTTAAAAAAAACGATACCGATAATAAAAAAAATGATACCGATAATTTCCGATATTACATTTTAACGCATTTATCGGCCGATATTATCGGACATCTCTAATTTAAAACATTTGTATGCACGTACAACACTTAAGACCTTTAGCATATCAGTGTGTGGAATTAAATTATGGAATAGATTCAGCAAAGAAATCAAACAAAGCACTAATATGATTCAGTTTAAGAAACTGTTCAAACTACAAGTGCTCACAAAGTATAAAGAAGAAGAATTATGATAAACATCTTGAACCTTTAAAAAAAAGAGATAATGTCATGAATCTCCTAAATGAACCATAAACTACTTAACTGTTTATTTATGAGAACTTTAATTATTGTATATTTGTTTATATGTCTAATATTTATTATGTATTTAATATTTGTTTACGTACTTATGGTATATTTAATGAATTTCCTTATTTTTTCACTGTTCCGTTACAAACAGCGAACAAAGAAATGGAATACATTTCCTGTGATATAATAAGGGGTAGGATTAAATAAACTCTGCTTCTTTCTACTCCTTTTCAGACGTGCTGTAGTGAACCATTTGGATATATGTGATGCATTAAATTTTAACTATATTGTATGTATGCTCAAAATAAACTGAAACAAACTAACTAAAGTAAACTTATATTAATTTTTGTGTTAAATGTTAGAAAATGTTTGATTTAGTTAAATTACTCCTAGAATAATGGCAGGTATAAAAACCAGTAACCTTATGACAGACTTATCAAATTTGAAGTAAACTGGTCACTGTTTTCCGGGCGACAAATAGTGCTTACTTCACTAATTATTATTTATTTATTGATTTTAATGTTATTAGTTATGGAGTATATTGTGAATAAATTGAGAACAGGAAGTGAACAAAAGTTTTAGCAACTGCTATGTAAAGGAAAAGGGGTAGGATTAAGTAATTCTGCTTCTTCCTACTCCTTTTTGAACATGTTCAATAGAGAAACTGTAAATTGTGATGTGTCATGTTGTATGCATGCATGTTCGAAATAAACACAAACTCAAGTCAACTCAGCAATAATTAATTACGGTAAGGTTATGAGTCATCACACAGTAAATTGAATGATGCGGACATGCTTGTTTGAGGATACTTTCTAGTACACATGCTAATTAGCTGTTGTATAGCTGATAGCTCCGAGTAGCCTAACGGGGCAGCATGGCTTGAGTGGTAGAGTGGTTGACCCCACCAACCCGATGGTTGCAGGTTCGATCCTCTGTCCCCCGTGACCATGTCGAAGTATCCTTGAGCAAGATACACAACCTGTATGAAAGGTACATACAGGTTTTGGAGCAACATATGTTGCCATCCAAGCAACGTTATCATGGACGTCCCTGCTTATTTCAGCAAGACAATGCCAAGCCACGTGTTACAACACCGTGGCTTCATAGTAAAAGAGTGCGGGTACTCGACTGGCCTGCCTGTAGTCCAGACCTGTCTCCCAATGAAAATGTGTGGCGCATTATGAAGCCTAAAATACGACAACGGAGACCCCGGACTGTTGAACAACTTAAGCTGTACATCAAGCAAGAATGGGAAATAATTCCTGAAAAGCTTCAAAAATGTGTCTCCTCAGTTCCCAAATGTTTACTGAGTGTTGTTAAAAGGAAAGGCCATGTAACACAGTGATAAAAATGCCCCTGTGCCAACTTGTTTGCAATGTGTTGCTGCCATTAAATTAATGATTATTTGCAAAAAAAACAAACAAGTTTCTCAGTTCGAACATTAAATATCTTGTCTTTGCATTCCATTCAATTGAATATAAGTTGAAAAGGATTTGCAAATCATTATATTCTGTTCATATTTACGAATTACACTATGTGCCTGGTTTTGGGTTTTGTAAATGTCGTGACTACAATTAACTACAACAGAAGACCAACATTGTGTACTCATTGAAGGACATTTAGATGTTAACTGCCTGTCCCGCTTTGCACAAGTAAGCACGCTGCAGGACTGCTTATAGCGGAGATTTTAGATGCAAGCTGATATCATCAGATACTTGTTTAATTGCTGATATTGGACCGACATCCAATATCAATGTCAGGCCCGCAACCGCATTAGTCTGATAGACATTGTGCAGCACTTTTTAAACCTGTGCTTGTTAGTCCAAAATTTTAATTTTGTGTGTGGTATAAAGGTTTTGTTGCTAAATTGGGCATCATATCCACCATTGTTTTAGACTGTGTAGTGGTTGTGGAGTTTGGGCCTGTGGAGACGATGCTATAGCAAACTGATACTCATGTAAGAGTCCCGATTTAGACAAGCTTACTTATGAGTCAATTCCAACATCAATACAGTTTATTTAACAGTCCAGTCGAAAATGACCTTGTTTTCTATCGCAACACAATGTATCTCTGTGGTAATCTTCAAAATGACTTTTGTCACTAAATTAATTTGATCATTTCTATTGTATTGTCATTTTAAATCTTCTTCCATGCTCCACTCAAACAGCCATCCTGTCTTGAGTATTGCTGGTTTCTTTCTCACCCCTGAAGACCTTCTTTGTCCCTTGGTGACATCCTGAAATCTAACTCCTCCGAGCTGTTGCGGTGAACCCATTAAGGATTTATTGGCATACTACCCTCCTTACAATAGTATCTGACATGTAATCAACTCTGACATTCTGACATCTATAACACTATAATCAAATCAGTGGGGGACAAACAAGACACACATTACAAATGTGCGTGTAAACAGACACACTCATTCACACTACATTAGTCTCATCATAGACATACAATGCAACTGGAAAGTATTCACTTCGCTTCACTTTTTCCACATTTGGCTATGTTACAGCCTTATTTAAAAATGGAATAAATCAGTTTTTGTCCTCAACATTATACCAACAATACCCCACAATGACAATGCAACACTTTTATTTTTTTTTATTTTGCAAATGTATTATAACAAAAAAAAATCTCATGTACATAAGTATTCACAGCCTTTGCTCAATACTTTGTTGATGCAGCTTTGGCAGCAATTACTGCCTTAAGTCTTCTTTAATATGATTCCACAAGCTTGGCACACCTATCTTTGGGCAGTTTCGCCCATTCCTCTTTGCAGCACCTCTCAAGCTCAATCAGGTTGGAATGGAAGCGTTGGTTTTCATCCAGGATGTCTCTGTACTTTGCTGCATTCATCTTGGTCTAGTCATGTAGGTGACCAAGAACCCGATGGTCACTCTGTCAGAGCTATATCATTCCTCTGTGGCGAGAGGAGAACCTTCTGGAAGGACAACCATCTATGCAGCAAACCACCAATCAGGCCTGTATGCTAAAAGTGGCCAGACGGAAGCCATTTCTTAGTAAAACTATTTCTAAAATGCATCAAATTTATTTATTTGTTTTTATTTAAAAGTTAGGGGAAAAAATCACTGGGTAATATGTGTAGACTTTTGAGGACAAACATGGATTTATTGCATTTTGGAACATGGCTGTAACATAAACTGTGGAAAAAGTGAAGTGCTGTAAATACTTTCCGGATGCTCTTTATACTGCAATAAACCAAAGTAAATGTTGTGTACGCACACATGTACATGCACACAAATATACTACAGAATACTACAGATCGACTGAATCAACATACACCAAAATATATATGTAATTGGTGATTTTTACTTGAAATTGTGTATTCTTCACACTTCATACTTTCAAACCCATTAAAATTATTGATGAAAGATATATAAAAGTTATAAGTTAAGTTAATAATAACATGCATTAAAAATACCTCAATATTTGTGTTTACTTTTTAAATAGGGTTCATGTGTAATAAAAAAACAAACAAAAAAATACATAATAAAGTTATATGGGAATCTCATGACAGCTCAGCAGGGGTGACTATTTAGATTCAGAATTGATTTTCGATTCATCAAAATTCTCGATTCAAACCAAAGAAAATGATAATAAAACCTTTTCAAAAGAGGTTGTATAGATTACAAAAGCTCCTTGGAATAAATAAAATTCACTATTCGAATGCGAATCGTTTTATTTGAGCACCACTAATATGTATTATTCAAAACTAAATTACGTGGACATCGAGGCGGTACCTCTGGATTGGCAGATCGGGGTGGTGGTTCCTTTCTTTAAGAAGGGGAACTGGAGGATGTGTTCTAACTATCGTGGGCTCTAGGGTTGTACGGTATCCCGGTACTAGTATAAAATCGCAGTACTAATGAATCAAAAACGGTACTGTACTCTGTTTGAAAAGTACCGGTTCCCAATTTTTTTTACATTTTTTTTAACGGGAACAAGGGCGCGTCGTCACCTCATGATGTGCATGTTCGGCAGCGCACAATCACAGAGTACTTACAAACAGACAAGGTGTGTAGACCGAAAAGGGAGAACGGACACATTTTGGCTTAAAAACTAAAGATAAAGCTGAAGTTATAACACTGAAAAGCCCACAGGAAGAGATGCTTTAAAACATGGCTAGCTCGTTAGTGGCTAATGTCCATCCGCAGTCGGCAGTGTTTTAGCTACTTCTAAATCACTAATCCTCGCCTCCATGGCGACAAAGTATGTTTCTTACAAGTATCATCCCTGCAGGACAAGGAATAGCTAAACATACTTCACTACACACCGTAGCTCACCGGCATCACAGCTAATGACGCCGTTCCTGAATCTGATCTACACCTAACATCCACTGTAATGATACCAACTACAAGAGCGTATCTAGTCGATACTACTATGATTACATCAATATTTTTTATCGTCACAAAATCTTTTTTCCTTTTTTTGAAAATTCATATCATGTTTATATACGTCCCTGGACACATGAGGACTTTGAATATGACCAATGTATGATCCTGTAACGACTTGGTATCGAATCAATACCTAAATTTGTGGCATCATCCAAAACTAATTTTACATTAGCTCATTAGCTGATTATTACATCTTAACAGAAGTGTAGATAGAACATGTTGAAACGGAAAGTGAGCAGATATTAACAGTAAATGAACAAGTAGTTTAATTATACATTTTTACAGCTTGTCCCGCATAATTTCGACAAAATAATAAAATGAGAAATGACACAAAGTTACTGCATATGTCAGCAGACAATAAGGAGCCTTTGTTTGCTTACTTGGTAATCAAAGACAAGTTGTCTATGTCCATCCGTTTTCTATCGCTTACTCCCATCGGGGTCGCGGGGGGCGCTGGAGCCTATCTCAGCTACAATCGGGCGGAAGGCGGGGTACACCCTGGACAAGTCGCCACCTCATCGCAAGGCCAACACAGATAGACAGACAACATTCACATTCACATTCACACACTAGGGCCAATTTAGTGTTGCCAATCAACCTATCCCCAGGTGCATGTCTTTGGAGGTGGGAGGAAGCCGGAGTACCCGGAGGGAACCCACGCAGTCACGGGGAGAACATGCAAACTCCACACAGAAAGATCCCGAGGCCGGGATTGAACTCACGACTACTCAGGACCTTCGTATTGTGAGGCAGACGCACTAACCCCTCTTCCACCGTGCTGCCCAAGTTGTCTATGTACGGGTATGTTCACTATTTTATTTAAAGCCAAAATTGTTCTTCGATTGCAATAAGAAACATATGTTTAATGTACCGTAAGATTTTTTGTTAAAATAAAGCCAATAATGCCATTTTTGTGGTCCCCTTTATTTAGAAAAGTATCGAAAAGTGGTACTGGTACCGGTTCCAAAATATTGGTATTGGGACAACCCTATTCAGGTGTACTGGAGAGGAGGCTACGCCAGTGAGTCGAACCTCGGATACAGGAGGAGCAGTGTGGTTTTCATCCTGGTCGTGGAACAGTGGACCAGCTCTATACTCTCGGCAGGATCCTTGAGTGTGCATAGGAGTTTGCCCAACCAGTCTACATGTGTTTTATAGACTTGGAGAAGGCATTCGACCGTGTGCCTCGGGAAGTCCTGTGGGGAGTGCTCAGAGAGTATGGGGTATCGGACTGCCTGATTTCCTGTATGATCAGTGTTAGAGCTTGGTCCGCATTGCCAGCAGTAAGTCGGACCCGTTTTCAGTGAGAGTTGGACTCCACCAAGGCTGCCCTTTGTCACCGATTCTGTTCATAACTTTTATGGACAGAATTTCTAGGGGCAGTCAGGGCGTTGAGGGGATCGACTGCGGGATTAGGTCTCTGCTGTGTGTAGATGATGTGGTCCTGATGGCTTCATCTGGCCAGGATCTTCAGCTCTCACTGAATCGGTTCGCAGCTGAGTGTGAAGCGACTGGGATTAGAATCAGCACCTCCAAGTCAGAGTCTTTGGTGGAGTGCCATCTCCGAGTTAGGGAAGAGATCTTGCCCCATGTGGAGGAATTCAAGTATCTCAGAGTCTTGTTCGCGATTGAGGGAAGAGTGGATCGTGAGATGAACAGGCGGATTTGTGCGGCCTCTATCTGGTGTGATAAAGAAGGAGCTGAGCCAGAAGGCAAAGCTCTCAATTTATCGCTCTATCTACACCCTATCCTCACCTACGGTCATGAGCTTTGGGTTAAGACCGAAAGGATCATATCACGGGTACAAGCCGAAATGAGTTTCCTCCGTCGGGTGGTGGGGCTCTCCCTTAAAGATAGGGTGAGAAGCTCTGTCATCCAGGAGGAGCTCAAAGTAAAGCCGCTGCTCCTCCACATGGAGAGGAGCTAGACGAGGTGCTTCAGCCATCTGGTCAGGATGCCAATCGGACGCCTCCCTGGGGAGGTGTTTAGGGCATGTCCGACCGATAGGAGGCCACGGGGAAGACCCAGGACACGTTGGGAAGACTGTCTCCCGGCTGGCCTGGGAACGCCTCAATATTATAAGAACAAATGTGTTTTTTTTTTTTTTTGGTGCACTCTAAGTCGTACGGAGAGTACAAGCTGGCTAACAATGCAACTAAAAGGAAATCCCTATTTGGCCAATAAAGCTTTCCAAAAAAAAATAAACATCTAAAAACTGGCAACAATACTGCATTTACATCTTGTAACCTGAATATTAACCGAGTGTTAGCGGTTTTGTTTTAATAAGCGAAAACGACAAGAAACTATTTGATCACAGAGAGCTAACAACCTTATGCTGCTATATTGACATATTGAGTCGGCGAGCTGCTGCTGCTGATGCAGCTTCCGAGTTGTCAAAAGTCAATTCTAGATCATAAATCACCTGGATAGTACAAAGATGTGGCCATAAACCAAGAAGTTGGTCAACTTTGATATTTAATCCGCAGATGGCAAGACAGACACAAAAACAGTTTGTTTGATGCACCTTTTTTTTAACCCTTTGTGAGGATTATGATGAATTCTTCATTTAAACGGGAAGATATGAACATACCGTCAGTAGGCATCCCAGTGAGAGCAGACATTGTACAGTAAGAGATTGTTATGTTTGTATATCTTGTTCAGCAGTCAGCCCTTAGCAATACTTCTGTTTAATGCTTAATGTTTCACTCAAGTTACAGCTGTTTAGCACATAGCTTCTAAGACTTGCAGGTCATCCTCTGTATATTCAGGCTCAAAAATATAAGGTTCTGGATCATTTGCCCTAAATTAGTTGTGTATATCTCTCATGAAGTCTGCCATGATTTGTAGCATTTGTTACCGTTGAAAGGGGAAGCGAACATTGTGATGCGTCTGTGAAATGAATACCCCGCCGTATGCTTGAAATGAGCAAAATACGTAAATATTACATGTTATTATGAATATGCTTGCTACTACTATATGTAAAATGTTGATGGAGGTATTTGGATGTATTTTAGAGTGCTTTATAGGTTCAGGCTCAGATCCCACATCAGGGCAAGAAAAAAGCCAACCTAATGGGAATTACATGGGTTAAACTTGTATAGCACTTTTCTACCTTCAAGGTACTCAAAGCGCTTTGACAGTATTACCACATTCGCCCATTCACACACACACTCACACACTGATGGCGGGAGCTGCCATGCAAGGCGCTAACCAGCAGCCATCAGGAGCAAGGGGTGAAGTGTCTTGCCCAAGGACACAACGGACGTGACTAGGATGGTAGAAGGTGGGGATTGAACCCCAGTAACCAGCAACCCTCCGATTGCTGGCACGGCCACTCTACCAACTTCGCCACGCCGTCCCCAATGAGAAATCTTGGAAGGGACCCCCTCACCCGGGTGACCGGTGCAAAGGATGCTGAGTGGATACGGTTAATAATGTGAGAGTCCAAAACATATGTCTGCTTATCTTACATAAGGATTAATGATGGGCAAAATCCCCCCAAAAAGTGAAGTGCAGTTCTCCTTTAAAAAAACACATTTTGGAAAATTATGAATACATGACAAAAAATAAATACATTAAAAACACTTTTTGTAAATTTAACTAATAGGACATATTAAAATGATGAGTAATGACAAAAATACATGAATATAATTTAATAAAATGCACACAGAATTATGTTAAATATTTGTAAATATTAAGGATTAAATATTAATTAAAATTAAAACATGTTTTGTAATGGGACTGCCCCAAATCATAAAACTGCCAAGAACCATTGAACAGTTATAAAGTATTGTAAGATTAGGATATTTTTGGGAGGTTTTTGGTCAAATGTTTTAATGTCAATCTAATCTACCGGTACAAACATGTGTGCATATCCTTACAAAAGGTACATGCATATTATATTGATGTACATAGGAAAGGTGTAATGAATATACGCCACGTACAGTTTAATCAACAAGTCTGCAAGTTGAACTCCCTCCGCATGTCTCTACATGCTGCCTGGCTCATACACGCCCACATGTGCATGCAGGCCACATTCATACCTAACATACCCAGCACCAGATGAATAAACATAACCAGAGCACATCTCTCATACGCACTCCTCTGATTCATCTATGACTCTGACATATCACCATCCATGCACACATAATAAACGCCCGCCTCCCCCAGTCCAAGCCTGCCAGAACGACTAGCTGCCGTTGAGCTAACATGCGAAGCAGAAGGCGGCGATGGAGGCAGAGGACGACACGACGACGAAGGTGAATGTACCTACCACACATGGGCAGAGAGAAGGGAGCTTAGTGCGGCCCTTCATGAGCGAGAGACAGAGGAAAAACAGCCTCCCAGACACCCGCAGCGAAGGAGGAGGAGGAGAGGGATGGGGAGACGGCGACTGGGGAAGGGTGAAGGGGAAGAGGATGGAAGGAGGGGGAGAGAGGGAAGGGGAAGGGAGGGATGTCGTAGCAGAAGAGAAGAAAGAGTTTTCCTGGAAGCGGGTGTTGTTGGTGTTGTTGGACATATATGGCTGAGAATATAGAGGAATGGCAGCCTGCTCCAGCTCAGCTGTGACTCATAATATATGATTGTCACTGCCTCACAGTGAGGGAGGGCAGCCAATCAGACATGGAGACACACTAAAGCCATGTATTATTTCATTTCCCTTTTCTCTGTGTGTATGTGTGGAATAAACACTACTGTCCTCCATCCTCCACACAAGGTCTAATATATAAGTCAGAAACCATCAATCAATCAATCAATCAACCAACGTTTATTTATATAGCCCTAAATCACAAGTGTCTCAAAGGGCTGCACGAGCCAGAACGACATCCTCGGCTCAGATCCCACATCAGAGCAATGAAACAATTATAAGATATTGTTTTCAATAGTGACGCTCACCATCGCTGCTATATATATATAAATATGGCTTTACCGCAGGATGTTTGGCAAACTTCCTTTTTTAATTTGCTATGAAATTTATATGCAGACTTAAAGCAATGCGATCGCCGATTATCTGTGAAATCAGCTGAGTAAACATGATCAGAGATAACTCTGAGACAGCACACGGTTGTAATAAATAATTATTAAAAAAAACAACAGTGTAGTGATTTCAATATCAAAATTATTTAGATGCTTATTTAATCACAAATATCTATATAAGTACACCAACTGCAAAACTGTATAAATATTAGGGCTGGGCAAGTTAATGCGTTAATTTTGAGTTAACCCATCAATCTATTAACGCCGACAATTATTTTATCGCGCATTTGAGTATGTTGTTTACATGCTTTTATTTTGTTAACGCCTATTGCTGGCTCCTGCGGAAAAGGAAGGAGAACGCGGAAGAAAACAAAACAAGCATGGAGAAGAAGGGTAACTCAACAGAACTTTTACAGAGTCATTTTCATTATAAAGTACTTCCAGGCGGCGGATTTGACAGAAGCAAAGTGGTTTGTAGCCACTGCCGAGCTGAATTTTCTTATCACAGGAGTACTTCCAGTCTAAATATCACCTTAACGCAAAGCACACTGGCAGTGGCAATAAGCTTAAATGTTTGTATTTACATTTTTGGAGTTGATTTTCATAAAATATGCTATTTAACTGCTACTGTTTAACAAGTACTGATTTAAATTGTGTTTGCACAACAAATGTTTTGGCGCTTTTGTTCATATGGGAGAATATTCCAATAAAGGTGCACTACACACTACTTTTGAATTCATTATTGGGTTTTGCGTATTCAATGCAGTTAATCGTGATTAATCAGAGAAATAGTGCAATTTATTCTGATTACAATTTTTAATCGTTGCCCAGCCCTAATAAATATACATATTGTATATACATTGTATGTATATGTATATATACATTAACATACATATATATAAATATCCATCCATCCATCCATTTCTACCGCTTATTCCCTTTGGGGTCGCGCCCTATATATGTATATATATATATTTATACGGTAACACTTTAGTATGGGGAACATATTCACCCTTAATTAGTTGCTTACTAACATGCAAATTAGTAACATATTGGCTCTTAATTAGTCAATATTAAGTACTTATTAATGCCTTATTCTGCATCGCCTTATTATACAACCAGTAAGCCATTAACTAAGAGTCTTCCCTCAATAACCTCAGAATTATTGCTTATTAGTACTAAGTAAGGAAGTTGTTGTATATGATTCTCCCTTTAATACCACTTAATTAATATGGTCTGTTCTTTTTTTTTTTTTTTTTTTTTTTTTTTTTTATTGACATCCAGCATCAGACATTCCTATCCATTACATCATATTCACATAAATCATACATCTATTGTCTGCCCTAAATGTCAAAATATTTTTGTTTATATCCCACTCATACCACCCCCCCCCCCCCCCCAAAAAAGAAAGAAACAACAACAAAAACAAAATAATATCTACAAATACATCAACAAAGAAAAAAAAAGAAAAAGAAATAATAATAAATTAATATGGTCATATGGTAATATGGTCTGTTCTTACATAACAAAACACAAAACTACAATAACCCTAACCCTTAAGTCTTTGTTCCCCTAGTGTCCAAATAACTCTAAATTAAGTCCTTGTTACTTAGAATATGTTCCCCATACTAAAGTCCATCCATGCATTTTCTATCGCTTGTCCCTTTCGGGGTCGCGGGGGGTGCTGGAGCCTATCTCAGCTGCATTCGGGCGGAAGGCGGGGTACACCCTAGACAAGTCGCCACCTCATCGCAGGGCCAAAACAGACAACATTCACACCCACACTCACACACTAGGGCAAAGTGTTACCATTTATACTATACATACACACATATATATATATATATATATATATATATATATATATATGTATTTATGTATATATATATGTATATGTATATATGTACACATACATGTATAGGCTATATATGTGTGTGTATCTTTATTGTTACTTTACATGCAGTCAGCTTTTGGCCCCCAACCAAATTCTTTTAGCCCAATGCGGACCCCGAGTCAAAAAGTTTGGACACCCTTGCTTTAGTAGATCCCTGAGGGATTCAGTGCTTTTCTTCCTCACTTAGAGTGATGTGGTTGCTTGGAAAAAAAAGTGTCTCAAAGGTTGGGCAGATTAGCAAATGACAAAGAAGAAGATATGCCAATGTTTGGAAGCAGAATCATCCTACAACTGTGGAGCACCTAAGAGATATGATTTTGTTTTCAATCTCCCAGGTGTTGTTTCTTAAATAACGAAAACATGACTCAAAAAAAATATATGTTTGATTTTTTTCTTGAACCAGAGGGATCGTTATACTGTATGTTAAAAGGCAACTTATCAAAATAATTTAAAATGCTTAAAACATTTTTTTTTAAACTTTAATTACTTTTTCAACATTTTAACAACATAATTAAGCCATATGATATGATATATTTTTCTTCTGATACATTTCAGCATAACTTTTGACTTAAAGGGGAACTGCACTTATTTATGAAAGACATGGCGACAGATGTTTTTTTTTTCATTTAATGCATTCTAACTTGTAAATAAACGTAAATAAAAGTCAGTTTACAGCGGAGCCAAAGGGAGGTCTTCTATTCCACCCATAGAACCCAATAAATAACCATCCAAAAAGCCCCAACAATACTCCATTTAACATTTTGTGACTTGAATATTAACCAAGTATTAGTGATATTGTTATCATAAGCGCTAACGCAGACAAACTATTTTTAGCGGCACCATGATTACAAGATTCTGTGCCAAAGGTGACATGATTGACTGATCAGCTGCTTCCTCGTTTCTTTGCTCGTCAAACTTTATTGTAGATCATAAATCATGCCTCTCACCTGGATAGCAGAAGGCTGAGGACTTATTCCAACAAGTTGGTACACTTTGACAGCCACTTTAGACTCGGGAATGGCGAGAACGCCACAAAAAGACTCTCGTTCCCACCCCCATTTTCTTCGCGAGGCTTATGAGTCATTCTTAATCTAAATGGTAATATATGAACATCCCAGCAGTCAGCATCATAATGACAGCAGACATTGTACAGTAAGTGATGTTTTATTATGTTTGTTGGCTCTCATAAAGTCTCCAGTGAGTATTAATCAGTGATGTTAAAGATGCCTTTTTTTAAATTAATGCACCGCGTATGCTTAAAATAATCAAAATAAGTAAATATCAAATGTTATTATAAATGTGCCCGTTACTGCATTACATATATACTTACATCATGTATATAAATTCTCAATGGAGGTGTTTGGATGTTTTTTGGAGTATAGAATAGAGCGACTCCCATCAGCTCTATTGTAAGCAGACTTTTAATCAAATTGTTTTAATACTTAGAATGCATTAGAAAAAATGCATCCGTCGTCATGTCTTTCATTATGATTGTGAAAGATAGGCGAAATTCCCCAAAAAGTACAGTTCCCCTTTAAGTTACCAAATATGATTCCTTGCTCTGCAAATATATTTATACAACAAAAATACTGAGGAATGCAGGAATTTGATAAACCTGAAACTCTACACCAGGGGTGTTCAAACTTTTTTCATTGAAAATTTGAAGGACGTGCTGGACATTTTGATATTTTTCACTTTTATTTTTATGGAGAGTCAGCTTTGTGTTATTAGAATCAACATTTCAACTTTTTCTCAGTACAGTACACCCTATTTGCTCTTTTATTCCACTTTATCTGTTTTTATAATTACAATTTTAGTAATGTTATTTTCTTAATGTGCCGCAGGCCGTTTAACAATTAGCTACGGAACACAAATTGCCCACGGGCTGCACTTTGGACACTCCTTTTCTCAACGCACACTTTTCAATGAATATTCTACTAATTTAAGACCATTAATGGTATGACAAATTGTAATATGTTGATTGTGTTGCAAGGTTTTTCCCTCTTACCAACTGTAAGGACTTATGCTAAAACATTTTCTGGAGAATATTTTGCTGCTCAGTAGTAAGAAAAAACACATCATTTAGCCTCTAACTAAAGTTAGCTTATTTTAAACACAGTTTTGGGTAGTTTTTTTTCACCAAGCTGCTACTTTGAAAGCTTTGCGATAAACACTTAACTCTTTCCCTGTTTTCACAGACAACATTTACTCGGAAAATATCGCCTCATAATTGTCAAAAACGTCCACTTACTTCTCCCAAGTTTTAGAATGTTTACCTGGAGATAAAAATGCTAACGACACGTGTGGCACCAATACGGGTTTCGAAAGACATGCTTGCTTACATGCGATACAGGTACGATTATGGCCACAATAATAATCACAATTATTTTTATCAATATTGTAATCACGATTATAAATCATGATTATTTACTATGTTATGTAAAGCAATTTTTTTTATTGCACTCTCTATTTT
>NC_084556.2:19320000-19402500 GCF_033978685.3 Nerophis lumbriciformis | reverse complement strand
AATTCTACCTTGCCTCCTCTCCCGTCTCTGCATCCTGGGGTCACCTCCTTGACCAGTTCCCAACAATATTGCAATCAAATAACAATTTTGGTATTTAGCAGACTCATCTCACGGGCCGGATAAAACCTGGGCCGTATGACACCCCTGTTCTACATGCTATCAGGTGTGCGCGTGTTTTATTGAACGCAAACCTTTAGTAAATCAGGCCAAATCTTTTCCTCAATAATAACATTTCTTACACTTTCAAAATAAAAATGATTCTCAAATTGACCCAAAGGATTAGACATTTACTTAAACCAACAGTGACTTTTTCCCACCTTTGTCTTGTTCAGTTCCCATCCTCAGACGCCATCACTCTCTGCCTCATGGTTGTATTAAAGAGAAAAGCAAGTGGAGGGGTGAATAAACGGTATAAACGCAGCGTGACCTATCGGACTGCTTTACACCGGACCACCGTGGGGGTGATGAATGGGTTATGACACCTGCAGACGTTTGGCCCAAAGACGCTCATGCAGTGGCAAACTGAGTTTGTGCTGTAGCATCTGTGGCTTAAGACGAGTGGATCACATTGTGACATTTCCATCTGGAATCAAGCCTGCGCTCTTTAGAGCGTCAACCGGCGGATGCAGCTTCCTCATACCAAATATGAAGTTGCTATTCTGCGCATTCACGAGCGTTCTAGGCCGCCGCCTACACAGAGGTCATCCTCCTACCTGCGCACTGTGGGCTTCATATTATCTACACCCTTCAATGGCAGGTCTCTCTTTCTCTCTCTCTCTCTCTCTCTCTCTCTCTCTCTCTCTCTCTCTCTCTCTCTCTCTCTCTCTCTCTCTCTTTCTCTCGCCCTCCTCTCCCTGCTTTCCCTTCTTTCATCTCTATTCTCTCCATGATGATACCTCGCCATGTTGTCATAGCAACAGTCAGGCCCCTGATTGCAGGGTTGCTAGGCAACTGACATCACCTAAAAGAGGAGCATGGAGACACAAAGCCAGAGACAAACAAATCACACAAATATGTGCTCCTGCACATTGTTTTTGTGTGTCCCTCGGAGCATCATTGATATTATGTTGTGGTTTTTTTTTTCCATTTCAATACAGTAACATTCTCCATGGCTGTCAGCATTGTCAGTGACAGGCTTACCCAGGAAGTCATCTTTACTGTTTGCATCCGCGAATTGAATTTAAATAAGTGGTTTGCAACTGTGTTAAACACGCGGATAGAATTCACACGCTCATTTTCTATTCATTTAAAGGTGCGGGTCAGGTTTTAGGAGTGAGAGATGAACTGTGCACACAAATGGCATTCATGGCTCAAATTGAGAATTTTACAGACTCCTGAAATTTACACACCTGCCACAGGGTGTCATTGTATGCCATTTTGAAAAATGTATCTACAAAGTAACCTTAAATAAAGTCATGCTTTATCTCTCTTTTGTACAAGCAAAATGGGATGATTATATAATATCCCTTACCATAACTTGTTCACACAAGGTTTTGATCAACGGTGACCCTTACTGACCTCAGAGCATCACAGTTGTTGCTTTTTGTCAGGGGTTCTTAACCTTGTTGACCTTGGCACCCAACTTTTTCACTACAGATTATTATTTATTAAACACATAAACTATAGGCTTTGGTCAGGTTGATTAGAAAAACTAAAACTGTGTGTACAATTGATAACAAGTGCAAAAGTAGTCCAACCTGCTCTATTTAAGTGAGGATTGTGCATTTATGCCCAAGGACACACTAATTTCCCTCCACATTCATGACATCATGTTCCAACCTGTGCTGTTTCGTTATGTTGTGGAATATGCAGCACACTCCACCCTTTTTGGCCGGTACTATAAAAGCGCAAGTTAGACACAATAGCCTATTTTTAGCACGCCAAAGGTGCGGTCTGGTAGACACTGGTGTTGTGACGTCTGGAATGATCCAGAAACGCATGCAAGAATGCATAAAAATACATGTCGCAAATAATATATATATATATGTATATATATGTATATATAATAAAAAATGGGAGCAGAAACTAACACAAATCAATCAAATTCTCTTCAATCTGCCCTTTAAGTCATTTGGCAGCTATGAAAGTATAAAAGGATATTGCTGATTAGACAATATGTTTATTTTTATTTTTTTTCTGACACTCTAAATTATATAAAAATATAATATAATGTAATAATATAATATATGAGTATATATTATATACTGTATAGATAATATGTAAATATTATATATATGTTATATTTTATATTGCTACTATGGTACATTTTTTGTCTACTTAATACCTGCATTATATTTTCCATCCGTACCCTTTCAATCCTTTATAAATGAGCTACTGTGTGGAACAATTTCCCTTGTGGATCAATAACGTTTGTCTAAGTCTAAGTCTAAATATGTTGACACGCAAATACACGTAGGACGGAGGATTCTCTGTCATTGCAGCGTGATCGCCTCTTTGCTCACTGCCGTTTGTGCGTAACTGTGCCAGTTTTCAGGAATATTGCAAAAGTGCTAAATATAGATCCAAAAAAAACACCCACAGAACAGTTTTAGTCTTGATAAATCATATTACGTTCGCAAAACGATTATATATGCCTCTCTCTATCTTTCAGTGTTGTTGGAGTTCCAACAGGCAGCACATATTCTGTTTATACATGAAGACAGACACGCTAAATGGATTGTGCTCCTTATTTTATTCAATCACTAGTGATCCGAGGAGCAGTGTGAGGAAGGCGATGTGTCTCGACACCAGGATTGTGGTTCCTGGGTGTCAGCTCTCACAATAAAAATGTCGCTATATCTTGGTTAAAATGGAGGTCACAGCATGTAAATGGAGCTGTGTTAGTTTTTGAATGTTTTTTTAGAGGGCTTTATAGGCAAAATAGATCACTCTTCATTGTTAACTGCTTCATTCGGGACGGCGTGGCGAAGTTGGTAGAGTGGCCGTGCCAGCAATTGGAGTGTTGCTGGTTACTGGGGTTCAATCCCCGCCTTCTACCATCCTAGTCACGTCCGTTGTGTCCTTGGGAAAGACACTTCACCCCTTGCTCCTGATGGCTGCTGGTTAGCGCCTTGCATGGCAGCTCCCGCCATCAGTGTGTGAATGTGTGTGTGAATGGGTGAATGTGGTAATACTGTCAAAGCGTTTTGAGTACCTTGAAGGTAGAAAAGCGCTATACAAGTATAACCCATTTATCATTTATTTATACTAGTAGTTGCAGGTGCGAACTCAACGAAAAGGGAAAGACGTGTAGTCTTTCTTAAATAGGGATTGTGGTTGATGAACGACATTCCAAAAAAAGTACATTTATTTAAGATGTTTCCAGAGCAGGGCAGCACGGTGGTAGAGGGGTTAGTGCATCTGCCTCACAATACGAAGGTCCTGAGTAGTCTTGGGTTCAATCCCGGGCTCGGGATCTTTCTGTGTGGAGTTTGCATGTTCTCCCCGTGACTGCGTGGGTTCCCTCCGGGTACTCCGGCTTCCTCCCACCTCCAAAGACATGCACCTGGGGATAAGTTGATTGGCAACACTAAAAATTGGCCCTAGTGTGTGAATGTAAGTGTGAATGTTGTCTGTCTATCTGTGTTGGCCCTGTGATGAGGTGGCGACTTGTCCAGGGTGTACCCCGCCTTCCGCCCGATTGTAGCTGAGATAGGCTCCAGTGCCCCCCGCCACCCCGAAGGGAATAAGCGGTAGAAAATGGATGGATGGATGGGTTTCCAGAGCAACAAATTAAATTTGTAGCTGGAAGCAACGGTCTGGATTAAAAAGTTAAAGTACCTCTGATAGTCACACACAGATAGTCACACACATACTAGATGTGGTGAAATTACTCATTTGACCCAGACCCCTTGTTCCACCCCCTGGGAGGTGAGGGGAGCAGTGAGCAGCAGCGATAGCTGCGCTCGGGAATCATTTTTGGTGATTCAACCCCCAATTCCAACCCTTGAAGCTGAGTGCCAAGCAGGGAGGTCATGGGTCCCATTTTTATAGTCTTTGGTATGACTCGGCCGGGGCTTGAACTCACGATCTATCGATCTCAGGACGGCCACTTACAGTGTTACCTCGGTTTTCACACATTTAGGTGACAATTTTAAGCAAAAATGTTTTGATTTTCATACAGTACTGTTTTGGTTTTAGTACAATTAAGCAACTCATCTCTATACTACAGCTGCAAAATAACCACTATAGACCCAAATAAAGTTGTAGCATACAATAATAGTCCATTTTAGTCAACAAGTACCTTACAGTCCGTGTTTCCAGAGTGTCACTGAATGCACCACACTGCTACGGTAAGTCTAGTCAAACAATATGTCAAATATGGCGCTTCCGACTGTCCGTGGTTTTATGGGGAGCCTGGTCTTGCACTGACACCTTGTTGAGTCGGGCTAAGACAACTACAAGCGCTGCTTGCGATCTGTACCCGGTGTGCCCAGATGGCCTCAAATATTAGTTCCAGCTTCTGTTCCGTGCTGATGCAAAGGGTGAATGGGCGACCAGGCAGTTTGCCAGAACATGTAAGCACTTACTGTTCGTATGTGAGGCTGCGGGGTCATGACAGTGTGACGTGTTGTGCCGTAAAGCTGTGTCGCTCATGCGTGTGATCACATCAGTTGGTGTAAGCAAAGTCGTGTGAGCCGTTGTCTGCGTGTTCTTGGATATGACTTGAATGACAGCTATCTGATAAATAAGGAGAGATACACGATCAACTTCAAGAAATGAGGCGCAGCAAAGTACGGTGGTTGCGTTCGAGAGTGTTCAATAAAAGTGATGTTTATGTAGCCATTCATTCATCATTTGTCAATAAATACATTTTCGAGATACACAACTACAGTTATTCTTAGAGATGTTGCTATCAATGATTTACGCTTCCAGGTCCGATACCAATCATTCATGCGTGAGATCGGCCGATACCACCACCAATCGCATGCATTAACTGTAAAATGATCTATTTATTCATGATGACTGATGTTGACAGTTTAACAATATTAGCACAATATTTATTTTACGTACAATTGTTTAAGCAAAGCCAAATCAATAATACACAATAACTATACTAAAGCAAAATATATAATATTTTTACTCATTGAAATCCTTTTTGCCCTCAAAATACTCCTGTATCCAGAAACCGCACAAAACCGCACAAAATGATTTTGAGAAAACAAGGATATCGATATAACCTCTAGTATCAATCATATTATACTGATACTACCCTTGGTATCGACACTACCAATTTTTGTATTTATTTGCCCTCCTTTTCCGTGTCGTACTGACTGTGACTATGCTGACACAGTTGTTGTTATAATGTCACCTGTCTGGACTCTTAATAATCTACTTCCTGTTAATACCTACTTACTTTCTACTGTAACATGCTTCCATCTACACTTCTTAAACTTTACTAATATCTTAGTGATATCTTTACTAATATCTTACTGAGATAATTTAGGACCAAAACACTTAAAACAAGTTAAACACTATCATACAATCTGCTTAGTGAGAAGAATGATCTTATCAGACAGAAAATAAGCAAATATCACCCTTACTTGAGATATTTAATCTTACTTAGATTTCAGTTTTTGCAGTGAAGTGCAATGACGATTAAGTTCCATTCCATTTCAGTCAGAGCAGAGGAGACCCACACCCACTCTGTGCAAAGCTGCTGCTGTTTCTGCCTTGGTTTTCAGAGTGAGATTAATATGAATGTTCATCAATGTCAAGCTTCAACTAAAAATTACAGCTCAAAGAGGCAAAAGTGACTGTTTTTAGTACATTTTTGTCTTGAAGGGGGAATTGCCAACTTCCTGTTGATTTTTGGCCAAGGATGTCAATGTATGAAATGTAGGTATATGTCAGACCTACATAGAGGTTTGTGTTTCATGTCTCTACGATATTTCTACTGGAAGTTATAGGCTGTTTTGTCTGTGTTTTTTCCTAGAGGGCGCTAGAGCGCAATTTTGAATTTTGGGATTTGTTTTTTTTCATTAAAAGGTAATTTTTGCAGGTCCTGATGTGTGTGTCAAATATGGTGAGTTTTGAAGCATGTTAAGTGGGTCAAATTACAGCCCAAAGTGGCGGCGGAAGAAAAAAGAATAATAATAATAAAACGCTACAGATACAATAGGTCCTTCTGTCCCATTGGAGCAGAAGAACTCCCAAAAGGGCGGGCCCTAATAAACCTGTTGTTCATGTTATGGTCAGTCAATAGATTTGGTTAGTTTGTGAATGTCATGAGCCTTCAGTCTTTTGATCAAATTTGATACGCAAACATTTAACGACGTAAAACAAAAAAAAAATACAACTAAAGTTTAAACTAAGAATCAACAGAAGAAAATTAATGTATAATTCTAATCATCATTTGCATTATTTAACTCACTTTTTATGTCTACCACCATGGTATTCCACTCTCCTACAGCGTCCATTGTAATCAGTTATGCAAATCAGGCAATGTCGTCATCTATCAACTTCTAGCAATTTTCATCACAACTGAGGAGTTGGCAACATTAGAAGATCAAGAGAGTTCAGAAGAGATTTAGGACAGTGAGGACGGAGATGTAGAAGAGATACAAATTGAGAACACTGATGCAGAGGATGAGACAGAAGAGCCAGCAGAGAAAACAGTGTTCATTTTTAATTTCTGGTTCATTAAGACTAGCATTAGGAAGCCACAGTGCAGGGAGAGCTGTTGTAGGTGAAATCATCAGTTTTAAGGTATAAATCGACAGGCCAAATCAGTGTTAAAAAAAGTAAATATTTTTCAATCGCATAATGCCACCAAAGTTTTACGCTTGTCATTTTCTAAAACTTGACAGCCCTGTGTTGTTGAAAGCTAGCTTAGCTTAGCTATTAGCATGTCTGCTCCTAGCTTTTTCTCAATGTTTAACATGTGTAGCCTCATCCTCCGGTGATGGTAATACTCAATAATGATAGATACTGGTACTAAGAACTATAGTTTATTTTCCGTAATCATAGTTATAATTATTAATTTACAGGAGTGACTCAACACTCTATATGGAGACACATAATTATCTGCTAGCTTGTCAGCCGGGGGGACTAAAAATGAATATAATATTAGGTAGAGGGGATCGGCGTTTGTGATCGGCATTAATTGGCAATGGCAATCACGCCGATACTGATCTATGGATCGGCACATCCCTAAGTGTAAAAGTGTTTTGGTTTAAATTTTTTGGTGACTTGAACAGATACATTTGATCTAAGTTGTTTCGGTTTTCATACGATGCGGTTTTCAACTGACCCTTTTGAACTAATTGATAACGAAAACCGCAATACAAAACTAGTAAGTTTTAGTTTTTTATAGTAAAAAATGTGTTCTGAATACAAACAAATCAGAAGCAACCATGTTGTCCTAGGTTTCAGAGGTTGAACTGTATTCTACTGGTGTCGGAACGGGAGTACAGTTAGGGATGTATATTGTTAGGATTTAATTGACACCGATATCAACATCAATATTCCTCATCGATACTGGTATTCATCGGTATTCTAATCGGTACTATATGTAATTGGTGTAAATCAAGATGTAAACAAAATCATTTTTTGTACAAGAGTTTGTACACCACCAACATCATGTCACATCTCACAACAGGGATGTCTTATCAACACCAGCTTGTTAGTGTGTAGAGAAAGTAGGCAGATGATGAAAAACAACTGCAGAAGGAGGAAGAAGAGAATTGCCAGAAGGAAAGTGATCGTGCTGCGCACACGAATGACATAGCTTGCTCGAAGATGGCGTTAAAGTCGCAATCATGTCGCAATTAGGTCGCATTTCTATTTAGACTGTGGTCACATTTGAAAAAATCAGATTCCAATCGGTTTCAGACTACTTCTTGATGTGGTCCGAATAGGATGCGGAAATATCAGATTGGTTTTTTGGGGGGTTTTTTTTGTCCTGTCCAGCTTCTCAGGCAAATCATATAGTTGATGACAGAGGGGGAAATTGTGGGGACGAGAGGGGGATTAGACAGAGAGACAAAAACAACAACAGCAAACACAACAATAACAACAATAGAGCAACATCAGCAAATACGACATGTACAAATGTGATGGTAAAAGGGATAGCAAATAAGCAGTTAGTGAAAGTAAAAAATAATACAGAAATGACAATGAGCATTATTACACTACAGATGGAGCAATACAGACACCAATAGAAATAGCACTATTGATAATGAACAATACCAATAATTTACCTTTATTATCAACAATACAGTTGTTCAAATGCAACAATACATATACGTAATGATAACTTGAGATACGAAATAATGCAGAAAAATGGAGGGGAAGAAAGAGAAGCAACCTATATTAACCTTGTAGATTGTTATAGTAACAATAGGTTAAGCTTTGTCAGTGTGCCATGTGTTATACCCAGTTTCCCCTAGGGCAACAACGTTAATATATGTTTGATGAAACGGGATTATGTGCATGAGTGTATGTATGCATATGTACTTGTATATGTGTTTGTACAATGAATGTATATGAACAGTATGTGTATGTTTGTACAGTGAATGTATATGTACAGAATGTGTATATGTGTTTGTACAGTGAATGTATATGTACAGTATGTGTACGTGTATGTTTGTACAGTGAATGTGCGTGTGGATGTATGAACTTTGAGTATGTAGATATGTACTGTATTTGTGTATGTATGTGGGAGCGTAGGTACCTATGTATGTATGTGAGTATATGTGAATTTGTATGTACAATACATTTGACTCCCAGTCAAGCCCCCAGAGAGCCCAACCCACAAACAGTAGGTGTGGCACCCAGGCCCACGCAGCCAGGCCGGCCAGCGTCAGGAACCCCAGAGCCCGGCCCACCGCACCACCCGTAAGAGCCAGCAGCAGGCCGCAGACAGACGCACCCGGCAGAGGACAAGGCACGAGAAAAGCAGGGGACAGCCAGACCCCAAGCCAGCGAGAGACCACACCCCACACGGGCAGAAAGGCGAGACGCCCCGCCCGGGGGGCCCAGAGACTCCCCGCAACCGGACGGGAAGACCTTCCCCGCCCTACCGGCAACCGGGCCCCCACAAGCCCACCCCCCACCCCAAGAGAGCGCGGTGAGGCCCGCCTCCGGCCACCCCACCCAAATCGGCCGCCGCAGGACCACCCAGCACGGGGCCACGGGAACCACCCACCCCACCCGCAGGGACCCCAACGATGGAGATGGAACAACCAGCAACCGCCCTGTCGAGTCCCCCCCTGAGGGAGGGGCAAATAAAAAATAATATTAATAAAATATATAAAATAAATAAATAATTAAATAAATAGTAATAACAATAATTATCATTATTATATATATTTAAAAAAATATATATATATATATATATATATATATTAAAAAAATAATAATAATGATAATAATAATAAAATGAATTAAAAGAAGCTCACGGACATGCTGACACACAAGGTCACTACCCCAGCAGCTGGCCGACTCGCAGCACCTCAGAATACCTTGCAGCACCAAGCTACCACAATAGACGCAGGGACTAGACCCAGCAGGCTCCAACCAAGATGGGCACCCGGAAGGGATGGACGGTGGGACCCAGGAGCTCCAGACACGCAGTCCGGATACAGTAGCCCGAGGCGCCGACCCCCGCCTAACAAGCAGGCCCAGAGCGTACCCCCAGAAATATACATACATACATATATACATATACATACACATACACATACATATGTATGTGTACACCTACACATATATACACACACATACATACATATATATACACATACATACACATACACAAATATCAGATTTTAAGCACTTTGGAGCGTTTAACTGGTAAAAAATGTTTCCCATATGTCTCAATTGAAGGCAAACAAATCAGATGTGTGTGCAGTGTAAACGTGGCCACTGTGTTTCTAACAATTACACTGAGCTGGATATCATATTTGGCATTCATGTACCTTTTACATGATATAACATATAAAATATGTAATATAAATCAATACAAGTATTTCGCATGTTAGATGGGTGTGCATTTTGTAACACTAGGAATTATTTGTGTTTTTTGTTGCACACGGATGTTTTTGAGTGACAGAGGGGGGCCATATTGAGTGTTGAAGCTACCGACCGATGTTTTTGTCTGTGTAGTGTGTACTATCCGAATAAAACGACTCAGTGGCAAGTCACCGGCTAATGCTCAATCCTCCAGTTTGTAGAGTCAAGAGACAGAACCAACTGGAACACATTCAAGCAAGGTGTATTTTGATGCCACGCAAACGCGGCGCGATGAAGTGACCTCAGACGGCGACCAGAGATCTGTCAGCGGATGCTATCTTGCTTCAAAGCAAATTTATGGATTATTATATTCCTTCAATTTTTGTACTTTTTTGAGTGGATAATTATTGGCCTGTGGATTACTGAATCGCTACAAGGACCGTTGATGAAGCACAATAGTGTTGGTCGTGAGTAAAGCACCTTCATTTCAAACTGACAGTAACCCTTACTACTTGACTGTTTTTTTGTTGTTGTTTTTTAACGAGATATCATCAGTTTAATAAAGATTCTTGCTGGCAGGGAGATAGCATTTATTTTGAAGTTTTGAGTCCAACATGAGTTTTTTTGTATGTGGTGTTGCGTCCTTATTTGTGATGACCCCAAGCTGATTAACTCATCAATAACGCCAGCAGCTGAAATGAATGTGACAGCGTTTCATAATTACGACAGTCAGCTGAATAATCAATATCGATAGCCGTATCATTTGTACAGAATCGTATTGGTCCTCCTGGACCGAGCCAAATAGGAACCGGAACCAAAAAATACCGTTACTCTGTATGCATCCCTAACTACAGTTGCTTGAAATTAGCAACATACAGCAAATGTGTGGCTTTCTTTTTTTTAAATTAATGCTGACAACTTTTCTGAGACATGAACTCGAGTCCCAGTTTCTTTGCTGTCTAGTGTGTGTGAGTGTGTAGAATACAATAGAATAGAATGCCTTTTATTGTCACTATACACAGGTACAATGAGATTAAAAACAACTCCGGTATCAGTGCGACAGTCTACGAAATATGCAAAACATAAGAAGAAAATAAAAATAAAAATAGTGCAAAAGGAGGTTAAGTGCACAGTCCAGTCCTGAGAAAGTTGTTTTGTATGTGTGTGTGTGTGTGACAAAAGTAGACAAGTAGACTTAAGGCATGAAAGCAGGGCACAAGGCCTTCTCCCTGCGCCCTGGGAGCAACTCAGTGGAATCAGTGTCTCTGCAACCGTATGGACGCAAGGTTGCTCGTGCCCTTGAGCGGAGATCACACCAGCGTTCTCCATGGTCACTAATTCCGACGGGTGGCACACTGCACGCCGTGGAGCGGCCCCTTTTTTTTTTTTATGAACTCTCAGCTCGTAGACTTTACAGCACGATGGCACAAGCCAGCGTGGAGCTGCACGCGCATGCAGCTGCTGACACCGACTACATCCTATCAAATGTATAATTGATATGGAGAAGCACTAACGAGAGAGGCCTTGAAAGTACTGCAAAGTAGGCCATAGGCTAGTCCATGAAGAAGGGGGGAACGGGGCGGCCGGTGACCTGCAGGACAGCGACTTTAGGAAACATGACGCGCGGTCCTCTCGAAATGAAATCACACTTACTGCGTTCAAAAGGCTCTTCTCTGACTCACTTGCCACGCCACGAGGGAGATTCAAAGGTATTGTCAGCGAGGCTGGCATAGCCAAATATAAAATACTGTGACGTCTCCTCACTCTGATGTTCCAGTTGGAGGCGTTACATAATTACGCCACCGTGCGATTCATTGATTTCCGATTTGTTATTTTTATTTTTTTTCTCCCTTTAAGGTTCTGGTGTCGGAAGCAGCAGGACAAAATTACATGAGCTCTCTACCAATGTCAGATGCGGCACTCGGGAGCAAAAAGCATCAAAGGGCTACCCTGGTTAGAATGGTAACAGGTGATTTAATTAAAGGCCTACTGAAACCCACTACTACCGACCACGCAGTCTGATAGTTTATATATCAATGATGAAATCTTAACATTGCAACACATGCCAATACTAAAGTGCAATTTTAAATTTCGCGTGAAATATCCTGCTGAAAAACGTCTCGGTATGATGACGTCAGCGCGTGACGTCGCGGATTGTGGAGGACATTTTGGGACAGCATGGTGGCCAGCTATTAAGTCGTCTGTTTTCATCGCAAAATTCCACAGTATTCTGGACATCTGTGTTGGTGAATCTTTTGCAATTTGTTCAATGAACAATGGAGACAGCAAAGAAGAAAGCTGTAGGTGGGAAGCGGTGTATTGCGGCAGGTGTTGTGCTGGATAACGCACCCCCGCCGTAGAATGCACCCCCTGACTGTTGTGCCGGATAACACAGCCGGTGTTTCATTGTTTACATTCCCGGAAGATGACAGTCAAGCTTTACCATTGGCCTGTGGAGAACTGGGACAACAGAGACTCTTACCAGGAGGACTTTGAGTTGGATGCGGAGACGCGGTACCGTGAGTACGCATGCAGCTGCGGCTTCCAAACATTTGATCGCTTGCCCGTACGTGCGTGCCGCTATGTGCATGTCACGTACGTAACTTTGGGGTCTTTGGGGAAATATATGTGCTGTATGAACTTTGGGGCGGTGAACGGTACTTTGGGCTGTGGGATTGAGTGTGTTGTGCAGGTGTTTGAGTTATATTGGCGGGTTATATGGACGGGAGGTGGGAGGTGTTTGTTATGCGGGATTAATTTGTGGCATATTAAATATAAGCCTGGTTGTGTTGTGGCTAATAGAGTATATATATGTCTTGTGTTTATTTACTGTTTTAGTCATTCCCAGCTGAATATCAGGTCCCACCCGCCTCTCACAGCATCTTCCCTATCTGAATCGCTCCCACTGCCCTCGAGTCCTTCACTCTCGCTTTCCTCATCTACACATCTTTCATCCTCGCTCAAATTAATGGGGAAATCGTCGCTTTCTCGGTCCGAATCGCTCTCGCTGCTGGTGGCCATGATTGTAAACTGCAGATGTGAGGAGCTCCACAACCTGTGACGCCACGCTACTCGTCTGCTACTTCCGGTACAGGCAAGGCTTTTTTATCAGCAACCAAAAGTTGCGAACTTTATCGTCGATGTTCTCTACTAAATCCTTTCAGCAAAAATATGGCAATATCGCAAAATGATCAAGTATGACACATAGAATGGACCTGCTATCCCCGTTTAAATAAGAAAATCGCATTTCAGTAGGCCTTTAATACTGTATTGGTGCTCTTCATTATATGAATCCCAAAAGAAAATTCTAATAATAGAAGCGGTAATAATACTAGCTTCCTCTCTGTTGAGTGCTCTTTTCAAATTGCACTTTTTCCGCTCTCCGTTGCGTTTATGCTTTTATACATTTCACAGAACTTTGCACTTGACAAAGGACGCCGTTGAACAAGTTGAAGACACTTGTTTTCCCAACTAAAAGCCGCAACACTGTGTTGAGGTGTCACTCCTAGGGTGTACGTGGCGTCACCCACCCACGCACCGCGATAAAAAACTTCGCATTCGCAAAACACGGGGGTGTGGCGGAACAGCTCACCAGTGTTTTCACGACGGAAAAGCTCCTCACCTGCAATGCAGCCAGTCGCCATTAACGTTTCATAAAGTCACATTCCATCACTGCTTTTTTTGGCTGGAATCTGTGATCACATGATTTATATGCACTCTATTTGAAGTTTCACTAAGTGGTACAGCTTGGGTTAGTTAGTGTGTCAGCTAGAACTGGGCGATATTGCTGAAAACTGTATAACGATAGACGTTTTTTATATTTGTCGATAACCATAAGTATTGATATTTTTTATGACTTGTGGAAAATATGGACCAGGAGAAAAATATGTCAAATGTAGACATTTTTATTTGAAATGTAACATTTCTATACTTATAATCCCCTCAGCCATCAAGGCTGAAAGAAAGGGGAAATGTCAACACAACCATTGAAAATAAACAAAACAAAACTAAGGTGCAAAGGTAAGGAATATCTAAGGAATGCCTAATAAAAAATAGTGCAAAGTATGAAAAGGTAGAAACATTTTTTAGGTTTACTGCCAGGAAGTTACTTGGTCTGTACAACATTGAATTTGGTCTGAGTATGGAAATAAATGTATGTTTTGAAATATTATTGGACCAAATTATTAATTTAAAGTTGCATTTGTTATATTTTGTAATTCATTCTATTTATACAGTCCTGCACTTTAGTTCCTATCTGTTTCCGTACATTCAAATATGGAATGGGGGAGAGTTGACAAGAAAAGATGAGCGCGGCGAAGGATTTGAAAAAAGTCACCAAAAAAAACCTGCTATACTGTCGAGGTGACTTTTCCTGTTTTATTGACAATTTCTTCGCTCTCTGGAGAACTTATTTTTAATTTCTCTTTTCCCTCAATGCAGAGAATCAACAGTGAGACAGCAAGATGGCGCAATCAAAATGATAGGTGATACTGTTACGCGATTGACCATTTAGCATGTCACTCCCATTGCCATACTTGCCAACCCTCCCGGATTTTCCGGGAAACTCCCGAAATTCAGCGCCTCTCCCGAAAACCTCCCGGGACAAATTTTCTCCCGAAAATCTCCCGAAATTCAGGCGGAGCTGGAGGCCACGCCCCCTCCAGGTTTATTGTTAGGCAGTTTCATTAACGTCCTCCCAGCGTGGCAACAACACACAACATCAGCAGTTACGTTTTCGTCTACCTTTTGCCGTAAACAGCAATGTTGTGACTCTCTTAAACAGGACAATACTGCCATCTTCTGTACATGCATATGTGACATTAACATCTAGGGCTTTTAGAGAGTGCAGTGCACAATTGCGCACACAACAAGGAGACGAAGCAGAATGCATCATCAGAGAGGGTGTTCAGCATGGTTAGAAAAATAGTGACAGAGAATAGAACAAGGATGGACAATTCAACCCTTAACTCAACAATGAGTAGATGAGTGTTATGTGTGTGTATATGTGTAAATAAATGAACACTGAAATTCAAGTATTTATTTTATATATATATATATATATATATATATATATAATAAAATAAATATATATATATATATATATATATATATATAGCTAGAATTCACTGAAAGTCAAGTATTTTCCAACCGATATACTGTATATGTATATATATATATATATATTATAAAACACATGTTTTATGGATATGGATTTCGTGTCTATCACAATATATATTGATATTGTTTTATCGGCCCAGCCCTCACAACACAAGTGATGTGACACCACATCAACATGGTAAGATACATCTTTATTTGCCTCGCTACGTGCTAACAATCTATCTGTGTGGGAAACACTGGGTTCATGACTGTAGGGCTGTACGATTAATCAAACTGGAATCCCGATCACGATTTCGGCTGCCGTGATTAAATAAGGGTGATTGTCTGCGATGTTAACAATTATACTGCCCACGCCAGAGGCCACTGTGTACGCGCACAGAGCTCCATGACTACGCCGGCCGCCATTAACAAACTTCCCTGGCTGCTGCAGTCGGTTGCCTCACTTCCTCACTTAGTCCTCGGTGTGTCTTAAAGACTGTGTAACTGCGCCTTCAAGGACTTGATTATAATTTTTACATTAAATAATGCTATATTTTTGTATTTTGACATTTAAGACACCTATTACACTAAAATCAATCAAAACTGACTTCATACAGACTGCTCTAAATATAGTATTGTCCCATGTGAAGATATACTGTTAAGACTATATATGGGCCAAAGTTTTTAGCATGTTGGCTGTACTGTCAGGTAGAGATTTGTCCTCTGCGAACAAATCGAGTCTTTTGAAAGGCTTTTTGAACAATGAGAACCGATTCTCAGTTGTGAGGTATTTGGGAGCAGTTTTTTTTAAGCACATGCAGACAGTGCCCACGCTGCATGCGTGCCATCTAACTGGTGACTGGACTAGAAAATGAGTCTGAGTCAAAAGAAGCTAAGCAGCATTTGGATTCACTTTTCTGGTACATTGTTCCAAAGTGGGGCAGCACGGTGGCAGAGGGGTTAGTGTGTCTGCCTCACAATACGAAGGTCCTGGGTTCGATCCTGCGCTCGGGATCTTTCTGTGTGGAGTGTGCATGTTCTCCCCGTGACTGTGTGGGTTCCCTCCGGGTACTCCGGCTTCCTCCCACCTCCAAAGACATGCACCTGGGGATAGGTTGATTGGCAACACTAAATTGGCCCTAGTGTGTGAATGTGAGTGTGAATGTTGTCTGTCTATCTGTGTTGGCCCTGTGATGAGGTGGCGACTTGTCCAGGGTATACCCCGCCTTCCGCCCGATTGTAGCTGAGATAGGTTCCAGCGCCCCCCGCCACCCCGAAGGAAATAAGCGGTAGAAAATGGATGGATGTTCCAAAGTGGATATGTAAAGTATTGCAAGTGTACACACACACCAAGGGTAATATAATGTTGTAGTCACATTTTAATTATGTCCACATTTTTATTCTGTTTTTTTTTATCAGGTTTTTTTTAAAACATATACACATTTGATTTTTACTTATTCAGTCTTTCCCCTAAACTGTCAAGGTACCTTTGGTGGTGGGGGCGTGGTTATGGACGTGGTCACAATGACATAATCAAGTAATTTGCATAATTTGCTAGAATGTTGTGATTTTTTTTTAAAAGGCTGAAAAATTTATAAATACATTTAAAACAAATCTGTTTTTATTAATTATTATTAACATGTATTTTTTTTAATTGTTTTGCCATATTTTTTTAATTGTTGCTGCTTTTTGTAAAAGGTACTTTGTTGAGATTTTTTCAAGTGTTTACAGACTTTTAATTACTTTTTTTAGATTAAAAACAGCTAGCAATAAATCTAACATCTTCTTCTGGTGTTATTATACAATGTATTTGTCTTTGGAGACTTTACTTCTGTCCCTCGATCTCCTTTACTAAAGAGACTGAAGTGAGCATGACGTCACAATTGCTTCACGCTGTTGCTCTAGTCAGACTTTCTCTTTTAAAAGCCGCCACTGTCATTTTAATATTTGTACATTTTGTAGACGGCTGTCTGCACGGCTATATCTGCACTATATATAGAAATCACGTCCACATCGCAGACATGCTGACAACGTTCCAGACAATGGCGTGCGTTTTGTTTACATCCGGTTTTGGTAGCGCAGTTTTCGGTAATCAGAGTCTTTTATCGGTGGTCAAGTTTTTGGTACATCACTTGTCAATAGTGCGCAAATAATAGGCTACATATATCTATAAATTCATACTGTAAGCTAATGTTAATGTTTTATGTTTGTGTGGTTTGGATTTGATTTGATGTCAATTTTTTCCATGTTTACAAACACACCGTCAGTGCCTGAAAGGTGATTGGCAAAAAATGAGGAAGAGTTGTTGAAGCGAAGACTCAAGGAGACGAACGTGTTTTCATGGGAGGTTAAACCTGTTTGAATTGTGCCGTTGTTTGTTATCATAAGATTGGCAATACAAGTTAAAAAATAGCGTTGGACTGTGTGTGATTTCTTCTGAGGGCTACAATATATTATATTACTTTAATTAGTTTTCAAGTACAAAAACAAATAGCTACTATTTTTAAGGTGTGGCGATAATTAAAATGCTGTGGTGGGGTGCCACATTCAATTACAAAAACCCTCAAATGTTTTGTGTATTTTCTTATGTATTGGTAAAATGTTCCTGTGCTATAAAGTGTTACATTAATCGTGATATCACTGTCAAAGCATGAGGATATGGCACCACCTCACAGGATGTTAAAAATGAAAACACAACAAGAATAAAAAATATAGTAACATTTATAATAATTCCTACCAATATTGGTATACATTTAAAATATTCTGATCCCTTCTGACTACTACCAGTGCTTGTTTACTTGCTACCAGTGATTGTTTCCTTGATTTGAAAAAAAAGAAACAGCCAGTCTTTTGATTGACTTTTTGGAAGGAACGGCTCCTCAAGATCCGGCTCTTTTCAAAGAGTCATAAATCCCCAAAAAACATCATGTTTGGCTAATTTGGGATGCTAAATTGGCCACTAGTGTGAATGAGAGTATGGATGGTTTGTCTATACAGGATAATATGCCCTGTAGCGACCAGTCCAGGGTTTACTCTGCTGTTCAACCAAAGTCCGCTGGGATAGGCTCCAGCGCACCTCTGACCCTAAGGACAAGCGTTATAGAAAATGGATCGATACTTGGGATGTTCTGATCCAGGTTTAATGCTACCAATTCTATGAGTGAGATCTGCCAATCCCAATACCTGTAAATATTGTGAGCGCTTTTGACAGTTTAACAATATCAGCATAATATTTAAAGTACTTCACTATTCTCTTTCATTACATACAAATGCTTGATTAAAACAAAGTCAGTAGTACACAAGAACTAAACAAAAGCGAAAACTGCTATGTGTTAATCATTTAAATCTGTTGCTTTTGCCCTCAAAATCCTCCTGTGACCAGTAAATTATTTTCTGAGTTACATTGGAAATTGTTCTAATAAAGTAGTCAAACAAAATTGTCTTTCTTAGATTTATTTGAGAAGCTTGAGCATCTCAAAAGGCACAGGTCACATTCATAGCAAAGTATGTAAGGAGTGCTCAATAGGAAGAGAGATGCGTTATTCTTTATACCGTATTTTCCGCACTATAAGGCGCACCGGATTATTAGCCGCACCTTCTATGAATTACATATTTCATAATTTTGTCCACCAATAAGCCGCCCCGGACTATAAGCCGCGCCTACGCTGCGCTAAAGTGAATGTCAAAAAAACGCTGCGCTAAAGTGAATGTCAAAAAAACAGTCAGATAGTTCAGTCAAACTTTAATAATATATTGAAAACCAGCGTTCTAACAACTCTGTCCCAAAATGTACGCAAATGTGCAATCACAAACATAGTAAAATTCAAAATGGTGTAGAGCAATAAATAGCAACATAATGTTGCTCGAACGTTAATGTCACAACACACAAAATAAACATAGCGCTCACCTTCTGAAGTTATTCTTCATTCGTAAATCCTTCGAATTCTTCGTCTTCGGTGTCCGAATTGAAAAGTTGCGCAAGCGTGGGATCCAAAAATGGCCGGCTCCGCCTCGTCGAAGTCATCGGATTCAGTGTCGCTGTTGTTGTGCAGCAGTTCTGTGAATCCTGCCTTCCGGAAAGCTCGGACCACAGTTGTGACCGAAACTATCTGCCCAGGCATTTACGATCCACTGGCAGATGTTGGCGTATGTCGACCGGCGCTATCTGCCCGTCTTAGTGAAGGTGTGTTCGCCTTCGGAGCTGTGTGAAAAAAGCCACCCGGCCTCTTCGCGTAAACTTCCCTTAACCACTCGCTCATCTTTTCTTCATCCATCCATCCCTTCGAGTTAGCTTTTATGATGACGCCGGCTGGAAAGGTCTCTTTTGGCAAGGTCTTCCTTTTGAATATCACCATGGGTGGAAGTTAGCATGGCAAGCTAGAACCACAGTGAAGGATGACTTCTCATTCCCTGTGGTGCGAATATTCACCGTACGTGCTCCCGTTCCACAGTGCGGTTCACAGGAATATCAGTTGCTGTGAAATACGGTAGTAATCCGTGTGCGGATGGAGAGATTGCGTCTTTTTATGAACCGGATCCTTGTCGCGTAGTAGGAGCCATTTTGTGGTCTTTACAGATGTAAACAGGAAATGAAACGTACGGTGATATCCGCGCGTTTTTTCTTCTTCTTCCGGGGGCGGGTGAAGCGCTTCCTGTTCTATGGGGGCGGGTGCTTTCCTTGGCGGTTGCTTGCGTAGAAGAAGAAGCGCTTCCTGTTCTACCGGGAAAAAAGATGGCGGCTGTTTACCGAAGTTGCGAGACCGAAACTTTATGAAAATGAATCGTAATAAAGCGCACCGGGTTATAAGGCGCACTGTCAGCTTTTGAGAAAAATTGTGGTTTTTAGGTGCGCCTTATAGTGCGGAAAATACGGTACACAGAATACAAGAGGGTGGGGGGGGGGAGTAGGCTCAGTTTGGAGGGGGCTAAGAACATATGACGCAACTCAGTGGAAAGTGCCCACACTAAGCTCAATGGTGCATTGTTAAATGAATAACGAGAAGGGAGAAGAGATACAAACCCCGTTTCCATATGAGTTGGGAAATTGTTTTAGATGTAAATATAAAAGGAATACAATGATTTGCAAATCATTTTCAACCCATATTCAGTTGAATATGCAACAAAGACAACATATTTGATGTTCAAACTAATAAACTTTTTTTTTTTGCAAATAATCATTAACTTTAGAATTTGATGCCAGCAACACGTGACAAAGAAGTTGGGAAAGGTGGCAATAAATACTGATAAAGTTGAGGAATGCTCATCAAACACTTATTTGGAACATCCCAGGCAAATTGGGAACAGGTGGGTGCCATGATTGGGTATATAAGTAGATTCCATGAAATGCTCAGTCATTCACAAACAAGGATGGGGCGAGGGTCACCACTTTGTGTTGTGTAAGCAATTGTAAAGAACTGTAAAAGGCATTAATCGGCGATCGGTACCTGTGTGACATTTCTGTCAACCAATCAGCATAGAGCGGTTTTACTTAACTCCACCCCACACACCACAAGCTGCACTGTGCAGACGGAAGAGTGCGCAAAAGTTCCGTAGGCTTATTTGGTGATATGCACAGCACTAAACGACTGCCTTTTCATTTGCTAACTCTCCCATTTTCTAAAGTGACCATCTGTCTCCCAATCCCTTGGAGAGTGTGAGCTTTCTCATGCCAGCTTTACACTAATTCTTTTTCTCACTTGAGTTGCAAGTCTTTGCTGACCAACTGTGGTCTTTCACTTAATAAGGTGCTTTGTTTCCCAGTGAGTCACACAGCAGCGATGCATAAAATGTATAGTAGGCAGTGCTGTATTCAAGCATTCTTTTCTACTGCACAATTAGACAGAAATGGGTTATTTTTTTCTTTTTTTTTTACAAAAGAGTGTCAAATGCAGCTTCTCTGCATGACTGCACCTACTTAATCTATGTTTAGGTGGCCAACAATCCCTGTTGCCAAGGAAACAGACTGAATTTAAGTGAATATTTATGTAATACAGCACAGCCAAACAATCCGGTAGCTCTCCAGCAAGTGTGTGTGTCGTCATTTCCGGTGGGGAAAGTGCATCCAGGTGTTACCTGAATCAAAGTACGATCAAACTGACATAACCTTTTCCTCCTTTTCAGGACATTTTCTCACGCGACAAGATGCCGAGCACACGTGTGACATAACAAGAGACGAGGTAAGCATGCAGAGCCTCCAATGTGGACTCTGGCTGGCATATTCTGCAGCTCCAGTGTGACACAAAGCATCAACACTTTTACACAGAGCGTGGGAGATTGAGAGAGGGGGGTCATCTCGAGTGGGACGTTCTGAAGCCCCCCTATCTTGGGGGGAAAAAAAAAAAAAAAAAGACAAAAAGGAAGTGGGTTGTATAATTCAGGGCTCGTGGAAAATGAGCTCCTGTGTGTGCAACACAAATACAGCTGTGGCCCATGCATGCACACACTGAGTAGAACGAAGGAGCTTACCTTTGTAGTCACAATGCAGAGGCAGTCCATGGTATTTAGAGCAAAATATCGGGGTGTGTTTCAAGCCCCCCAACCCCCCACGACAGAGGGCTGAGACCCCCACGCCCCGCTCCCCAGCCTGCCCCACTCCTGCACTCTCGCTCTCGTCCTGCCTTTCCCCCCCTTTTCGCTCCTTCTGTGGATCTCTTTCTTTGACTAACCGAACCAGCGAGGGAAAGAGAGGATGGAGGGAGGGGGGAACATGAAAAGGGAGGGGGAGGGCCACAGGGAAACGGAGAGAGCGAGCGGAGGAAGAGAAAGAGAGAGAGAGAGGTCTCGGAATTTGGTATGAGGGAGAAAGTGGAGGCGAGGCGGCAAGGTGAGGGCACATCCGCTTTTTTCTTGAGAGGAGGATGCGGGTCGGTGGGTGGGGGTTGGGGGGGTTTAAGAATACTATGGGAATGAATGGAGGGATGGAGATGCAGGGGGGGGAATTAAAGAAATGAGAGAGGGGAGTCACTGTGGGAAGGAAGGGGGGAAAGAGAACAGAATAAGACAGCGAAGCAGGATGGAGGAGGAAGAAGCGAGGGAGGGGACCGCTGAGGAGAGAGATGGAGAGTGGGTGTGCATGCGTGCACGCGCATAATGCTTTTATATATATATATATATATATATATATATATATATATATATATATATATATATATATATATATATATATATATATATAAATACATACATATGGGTGTGTATATATAGATACCGTATTATATGTATATCTATTTACATATATGTGTATATATGTATGTAGATACATATACATATATTACAGTATCTATATATATGTATATACATATATATATATATATTTATATATATGTAAATACATATACATATAATACAGTATATATATATATATATATATATATATATATATATATATATATATATATATATATATATATATATATATATATATATATATATCTAACATGTTTATGTGTGTTTGAAGACAGAAGGAATTAAACTGCGGGGAAATGTGTTGAGGAGGAGAGTGTGAATATGCATCAGCGAAGACCTATAGACTGAAAAAGGCGCACATGGTGACACAGGAGGAGGATGGAAAAGAGTGAAATAATGAGATTGAAGAAGCTTCTTACAGGCTTTCTGCTTGTTGGAACACTTGGCAGTCGCTGCCTTAGCGATGGTGCAATTGTTGCCATGGCAATAGCGAGGCTTGGTGTTGTCATATATGGTCTTAGTCAGAAGTAAGTTTAGTTACACACCAGTGCGTGTGTGTGTGTGTGTGTGTGCGTGCGTGCGTGCGTGCGTGCGTGTGTGTGTGTGTGTGTGTGTGTGTGTGTGTGTGTGTGTGTGTGTGTGTGTGTGTGTGTGTGTGTGTGTGTGTGTGTGTGTGTGACGTGTTCTGCATAGCAATGGTGAGCACTGCAGCAGGCAGGCAGAGGAGCATGTTAGGATATGTACACGTAAATAAATAATCATAAAGGCCGATCATGCTCAGCTGTATACGTGCACTCTGCCTTTAAGATGTTGGACTGTACCACTCGTGCGCGTTCACAAGGGGAACGTTTGCTTCACCGTCTTTGCATCATCACTTCTATAATTGTACCAATCCACGCATCTCCCCCCCCCCCAGCCCCCTACGCAACGGTGCAGCAATAAAGCAATTCTGGATGATGAACACACATTTTAGTCCTTGGGGTGGAAAGCGTCATGGGAGGGGAGATGTGTGTGTGTGTTTGGGGTGGGGGACTACTAGATTGAAATCTACAACGCAACAATGAGCGTCTCCTCCGTCCACAGATGGCCACGTTCTACAGATGGCCGTGTTATAAATACACTCATGAGTCAAGAAACACAGCGCCTGCAAAGAACACAAAGACGTCGATCATTACCTCATTAAAGTTCATACCTGGAGTTTGACACTTTGACTTTGCGTATTAAAACAAGTGTAGCAGATGAATTCGATTGCAGTGTCATAAGCCATTCCAACTGAGGGCATTATGGCCATATTTTACTGCCACATAACATTTAATAAGTCCCTCCAACCTTTAATGCCATCCGACGACTCAATTTATTATACATAGACCGACTACAATATGCAACTGAGGGTTTATTTATTTACCTCAGTGATGGGTGAATGTGCCTTAGTGAGTGTATGGCACACTCACTAGCTCTATTGACATTGCACTACTGAGAATTTTGAGCTTCTACTACTAGTGGTTAGAGTGTCCGCCCTGAGATCGGTAGGTCGTGAGTTCAAACCCCGGCCGAGTCATACAAAAGACTATAAAAATGGGACCCATTACCTCCATGCTTGGCACTCTGCATTAAGGGTTGGAATTGGGGGTTGAATCACCAAAAAATGATTCACAGGCACGGCTACAGCTGCTGCTCACTGCTCCCCTCACCTCCCAGGGGGTGATCAAGGGTGATGGGTCAAATGCAGAGGATAATCTCACGACACCTAGTGTGTGTGTGACAATCATTAGTACTTTAATTTTGATGAATTGAAGGTGAATTATACTGTAAATACTGTATGTCACCATTTAGTAATCCTGAAACAACAAACAAAAAACCCAACAAAATTATTACTGAATTAATGCTAAATACTTAGGCAGGTGTTTTGTTCAGTGTAATCATTTGTTTGAATCTTTCCCACTTTTGTTTAAAGGGAACTGCAATTTTGGGGAATTTTGACTATTGTTCACAATCATTATGAGAGACAAGACGACAGATTTTTTTTTTTTAAAGCATTCTAACTCGTAAATAAACCTAAAATTCCACTTATAATCTATTCCACCCATACAGACCTCTAAATAACCATCCAAAAAGTGCCAACAATACTACGTTTACATTTCGTGATCTGAATTTTAACCAAATATTAGTGGTATTTTTATTATAAAGCGCTAACGCAGACAAACTATTTTTTGTGGCGCATTGTCACTGAGCTGCTATATTGATGTCACAAGCTGGTAAGCTTCTTTCTCGCCTCGGCGCTTGTGAGAGTTTATTCTAGGTCATAAATAATGTCTCTCACATTGATAGTAGAATGATGAGGACATAATCTGACAAGTTGGTCAACTTTGACAGTCAATTTAGACCAGTAAATGGCGAGAGGGCCCTGAAAAGACACTTGGTTCCACCCCCCTTTTTTCTTCGCGAGGATTATGAGTCATTCTTCATCTAAACGGGATTTAATCATCATCCCATCAGTCGGCATCCCAGTGACAACAGACGTAAGTAAGTCATGTTTAATGATGTTTGTTGGCTCTCATGATGTCTGCATTTCATTGCTGGGTTGCAACCACGTGACCTAGAGGCACTTCCGGGTTCCAGGCGGTGGTCTAGACCAGTGGTGTCAAAGTCAAGCCGGATCTGGCTCACTGCAGGGCCGCAAGTGGGCCTCGGCTTCATTATTCATTAGCATTCAGGGCAGATGTCAACTCTCAGCAACCCCCCTCCCCAATAATGGCTAAATGGAAGGTGTACGGTGAGAACGGGGGTTTCAAGCCAGATGGGAGGCACAGTACATGTTCACGGAGGTAAAGAGCAAACCTGTGTGTCTTCTGTGTGGAGAAAGTGTGGCTGTAATGAAATAATATAACCTAAGAAGTAGGGCTGCGAATCTTTGGGTGTCCCACGATTCGATTCGATATCGATTCTTGGGGTCACGATTCGATTCAAAATCTTTTTTTTTTTTTCAATTCAACACGATTCTCGATTCAAAAACAATATTTTCCCGATTCAAAACGATTCTCTATTCAGTCAATACATAGGATTTCAGCAGGATCTACCCCAGTCTGCTGACATGCAAGCAGAGTAGTAGATTTTTGTAAAAAGCTTTTATAATTGTAAAGGACAATGTTTTATCAACTGATTGCAATAATGTACATTTGTTTTAACTATTAAATGAACCAAAAATATGACTTATTTTTTCTGTGTGAAAATATTGGACACAGTGTGTTGTCAAGCTTATGAGATGCGATGCAAGTGTAAGCCACTGTGACAGTATTGTTCTTTTTTTTTATTTTTATAAAAATGTCTAATGATAATGTCAATGAGGGATTTTTAATCACTGCTATGTTGAAATTGTAACTAATATTGATACTGTTGTTGATAATATTAATTTTTGTTTCACTACTTTTGGTTTGTTCTGTGTCGTGTTTGTGTCTCCTCTCAATTGCTCTGTTTATTGCAGTTCTGAGTGTTGCTGGGTCGGGTTTGGTTTTGGGATTGGATTGCATTGTTATGGTATTGCTGTGTATTGTTTTGTTGGATTGATTAATTAAAATAAATAAATAAATAAATAAAATAGTAAGAATATTAATAATATATATATATATATATATATATATATATATATATATATATATATATATATATATATATATATATAAATAAATAAAATTAAAAAAAAATCGATTTAAAAAAAAATTAGAATCGATTCTAAATCGCACAACGTGAGAATCACGATTCGAATTTGAATCGCTTCTGAATCGCACAACGTGAGAATCGCGATTCAAATTCGAATCGATTTTTTTCCCCACACCCCTACTAAGAAGGCACTATGAAACGTCTAAGAAACACTAGGACAAAAACAAGAATATGGACACGGAACAAAGGCTACAGAAGGTGGAAGAATTAAGACGAGGTCTTTAGTCTCGGCAGGCTCTGTTCACAAAAGCCACACCACAAAGCTATGGTGTCATTTTGAGAACTGACACCATGTTGAATTATAATTGTAATATTTGAAAATAATAAATGAATGTGTTGTGGCAGTATGCAGATTTCACCAATGCGGGGGTTTGTGGAAACAATCAATTGCTTTTCCAAACATTTTTAATAAACTGCCAACGTTAGAACGCTAAACAGGAAGTGCTTCAAGTTTAATGGCTTTGTAAAAACACTGAGACAAAGTTAATTGTGTTCTCCATGGTGTTTTTGAAACTGCACCAATTTTTACTCAGAGTTTTCAACTTACGTCAAGTGTTTTGCCAAGAGAATTATTTGTAGTATGTACATTTTCAGACTGTACTTGTTCTATTTTTGGCCAAAGTAAGACAAAGAAAAGAATCTGAAGTTGTCTTTATTTTTAAGTTATTATGCCATGATTTTTTTCTAGTCCGGCCCACGTGGGAATAGATTTTCCTTTATGTGGCCCTTGAGCTAAAATTAGTTTGACACCCCTGGTCTAGACAGTCCCACTAGGCTACTGTTTATTTACCTACGTCAGTGCACGTGTGGACGTATTTTGAAAGGTCTAGACCAGAGGTGTCAATCTGATTTTAGCTCAGGGGCCACATTGAGGAAAATCTATTCCGACGTGGGCCGGACAGGTAAAATCATGGCATATTAACTTAGAAATACAACTAGGACAACTTCAGATTGTTTTCTTTGTTTTACTCCGGCCCAAAATGGAACAACCCCATTCTGAAAATGTACATATAACAAATAATCCTCTTGACAAAACACTTCAAGTTAGTTGAAAATTCTGAGGAAAAAAAATGGTATGGTTTCAAAATCACCATGAAGAACACAATGAATTTAGACTTAATCTCAGTGTATCTACAAAGAAATTCAACTTGAAGTCGCAGCCCATCTAGGATTGAACAAAGGACAGAATAAAGCATAAATAAAAACTATTCTATGAATCAACTACCTCATTTGTCATTTCCACATATTAATCCTATGCTAACTCAACAAACCATACAAACTAAGGTAGAAACTATTCAAGAGAGTTGAGTTACTTCCCGCCTTCGAGGCATCACTGTGTATTGATAGAACAATAAAAGCTGTGCAATGTGTGAATAATTTCAACAAACCAAAAATAAAAACTCAAAACACTGACAGTATTGCAGTACATCACACACTGTTCACTTTCTCAGAATTTGCACAGAAGACAATAATTTTCACAGAGCAATGTCAAGGTGCAGCATCTCATGCAGCATTTTAAGTGTTTATTTTATTCCTGTTTGTTTACGTTGGGTCGAGGGGGAGGAGTCACAGCCCCGCTTTACCGTGTACCTCTTGCTTGGTATACCGGATACGTCTTGCTTGGTACACTTGCTACTTCTTGCTTGGTATACTTGCTCGCCCCGATATTAGCTATTTGCTAGCAATTTTTTTTATTTTATTTATTTTTTTTTTATTTATTCTTTTTTTTATTTTTTTTTTTATTTTTTTTTTTAATTTTATTTATTTATTTATTTATTTTTTATTTAAAAATGCAGCTCGATTTTACCCTTAGCAAACTCATCTCACGGGTGGGATTTAACCTGTTTACCTGATTTGGCCCGAGGGCCGCATGTTTGACATCCCTGGTCTAGAGGCAAATATACAAGCTATCGTGAAAACATATTCAAAATGGGATTGAGTGGATTAATACACTCTTAAGAAAAGTAATTTTTGAAATGTTTAAACCATTCATCAATCTCCAAGATGTTACTGCTCGCCTCCACCTCACTTCCTTGGACACTTATTAGGATTTTACAAAGCAAAGATTGGAGGCACATCATGTCGTTACATCCGGAGGGGTCCACAAATTTAAGCATTAATCCATGAAAGACAATGTTGGACCTATTTGTGCATCGCTAAGTAATGTATTTAATTGACATAACGAGTGTTGCGCTGCTGTTCCTGTGATGCTAATGAGAAAAAGGATATGTTTGTTTTGTAGTTGATTTGTGCTACTAATATAAGTCTCATCTACAATTCATGTCTGCAGTTGTTTTAATGGTGTGAAGTTCATATTTTGTCTCATTATTAGCTATAAATGTCAGTGTTGTTCAGCAATCTTTGCTAGCGATATCCATCCATCAATGCATTTTCTACCGCTAGTCCCTTTCGGGTGCTGGAGCCTATCCCAGCTGCACTTGGGTGGAAGGCAGGCTACACCCTGGACAAGTCGCCACCTCATCGCAAGGCGAACACAGATAGACAGACAGTTCTAAGTTAATGATTATTTGCAAAAAAAAATTTGTTTCTCAGTTCGAACATTAAGTATCTTGTCTTTGCAGTCTATTCAATTGAATATAAGTTGAAAAGGATTTGCAAATCATTGTATTCTGTTTTTATTTATGGTTTCACGTTGTGCCAACTTCACTAGTTTTGGGTTTTGTATATAATATTAAGGATACTTTCTTGATGCTTACAAATAGCACCAAATATGATATATTGTAGCCATCCGTGTTGAATATAGCACTTGGCTTTCCTGCAATACAACAACTAAGCTTTTAGTTTCTCTTCCTAAAATCGACAATGAAAATATGGTGGATTGGACCAACAATTACAATATTTATAACTAGGACTTAACATGATGTTAGTTTATTTGCACAACCAGGTCTTTGTAGTTATATTTAGGCATAGCAACCACAAAAGAACGCAAACTATTGCAAGCTACTGTCCTTTCTTCACATGTAGTTTAAAACTACTAATATAGTAGAGAAAAACAGAAAGTTTCTCAAACAAATCAAATGTTCAAACAAATATTTTACAAAGTGATTGCTGCAGACACAAGCATGGTCCAATTGTATTCCACAAGATGTTGAAAGTGATATCTTTAGGAGCCGTTTGATGGTTGTGAATTAAGCTGCAAAGAAGAAAAACGGACGTGACACCATATGCAACCCAGCTATAGTAATCAGGGATGTTGTTTGAGAAAAAATCCAGCGCAGTTATGCGTTTGTGAAAATAATGCGCTGCCAAATGATCCATATCTTGGCGTAACTACCATAGAGGACACCAAGGTCATGTCCTCGGTATTTTCTTAAGTAACAAAAAGAAGATGATTTGACTGCAAATGTACTTTGTGTAACACATCGTGTGCGCTGTACATCTCTATGCTGTAGATCATCCTCTCACAATATACGATCTGTGGTCATGCACTGTCTGCCACAACTCCAACCACGTAACACAATGAAGTCCACTTTTACTGTAAACATTATCCAAGCCAAAATGTGCTGTCAACATAATGATGACATTAAAACATACTGACATCACTGAATGAAATTGAGGTGAAACGTTGTCGGTGTAATAACGTTGTCGTTTCGGTGAGGTGTTGCCTCGCCCTAAATGCAGAACACGCGCTCTGCGTAGGGCTTCATGATCAGTGCGGGAGACCGTTTCGCGTGAAGACACGCACATTGAAATGAAAATTACTGAAAGACAAAATTTTACCCCAAACTTATTCATCATGCTCTGTCATTGATCAGAATATAAGGAGCGATTTTCCTCCTTTACTTCCGGTGGCTTTCGTTAGCACTTGCCATGTGAAGCAGAAGGTTTAAATCCCAGTCGTGGTCGAACTTTTAGTGTGTTTTTTACATTTATGTTTTAATGATGTTAAAATTGTTCAATACGCCAAACTTCAGCATATTGATAAAAAAATTTAACTGTTACAAAATCATGCTGATTGTCAAAGTTTGGTAATATAACACGTGATAGTTCTACAAAACCAGTGAAGTTGGCACGTTGTGTAAATCGTAAATAAAAACAGAATACAATGATTTGCAAATTCTTTTCAACTTATATTTAATTGAATAGACTGCAAAGACAAGATACTTAACATTCGAACTGCTAAACTTTGTTATTTTTTGCAAATATTAACTCATTTTGAATTGTTGGAATTTATTATATTATCATACAAAGTTCATGGATGAATTAAAAAACTCAATGCAAGTTATATATATGTACACACGATGAAAACATTGTAATAAAAATGATACATTTCCATGTATAGAATTTGTACAGAAAGTGAATCAAGTTTCTTGAAACTTAATTGTTAAAAAAAAAAGCCCTCTATTTTTTAACTGTCAAATTCTTGTACTGCCTTGCTCACCATTACCCCCGCACAGCAAGGTCAATATTCGAAGATATATGTACAGCATATAAAAAAATGTACATTAATAAACCATATTTTAGTCTAATGTATAATAAATTGAGTTGTCGGATGGCATTAAAGGTACAGTGACACTTTGCGGAGCGGAAGTCGTCTTTGCGTTTCAGTACAATCAGCCCAAAACATGACCTAAAAAAACTGATAATGAGACAATAAAAATCTGTATTATGTTGTTAGAATATGTATCACAATGTACAAACTGTATGTTATATTGTTTCTGTTAGGTTAACTTCTTTTTACACTTCCATATGTTAAGAAGGGTCAATTGTGACGTTGTGTGTACACGTTTGATCACTTTTACTTCTTATTATAAAGAAGGTACTTGTGTTTGCACTCGTAAGGACATTGCTGTCCCAACCTATTGCTTGTTCCACTGGTTTTCAAAGTCCGAGGCACAGCAGCATGAGAAAAAAATATAAAGAAATATGTATTTTTAGTTGCTACAGGCAGATTGCTGGGCGAACTCTTTAATTTATGCTCCAGAAAATATTTTTCGGGGAAAGGGAAGTGGGGCCCAAACTGTGCTTGAAAACCCCTGGCCTATCTGCTTGACTATACGGTTTTATGATGGTGACAGTTTGACCCTGGAACAGGTTCATCTATTGCCATTATTCTCTGTATGGGAAAAAGGTTTTGAGCTACAAAAAGCGCCCCTGAGCATATTGTGTGTGTCTTTAAAGGTTCTGCTGTATTACAATGGCAATAAAAAGTGAGGGTTTGATATTAATAATAAGTATTTTAGTTTTTAGGACATGCCCTTTTTTGTTCTTCAAGCTGAAACTTGAGTATTTGCTCATAGACGTGTGCAAAAAAAAAAGCTGAAATAGTAGTTCAATCCATCAATGAAGAAAATGAAGTCTGTTAAGACTAATTTGATTGTTACTTCTTTTGACAGATTGATTCCTCATTGTGAAATATATGCACACAAATTAAGCTAAATTTAAACCAGCCTGCTCTGGATGAAGGCAAAAATCACATCTGGTATTTTTCTTAAAGCGGGAGCATTAAGCATAAAGTCAAATAGAAATAAGGCAACAAGAGAAGTAGCCAACACTTCTCTTTTCTAAAGTAAGTGTATACAGCAGACAAGGGCATCTACATCAACGATATGATTTGCCCGAGTGGCTGGACAGGACCAAAAAAAAATAAAAAATGCAGCAGCATTTAAATGTGTGTAAATATTTCAATACATATTTAGAACAAAGCCTATCAAATTCATCCATAATTTATGGAAATGTATTCATAATGTATGGATGCTGTTTATGCTAGTAGTAAAATATGCATCAGTTCATGTCTATTATAAGCCATACAAAGCTTAACTCTAAACAATTGAAATTAATGATTAATTATAACACACACCAAGAAAAACTATATGCATATAATTGACCAAACACACAGAAAAAGAACACATTTTTACTCAAGTAAAAGAATAATCAGTGCACAAAATTTAATAGCAAAATGAGTATCACATTTCAATCTAAAAAACGATATATATGTATCGATAATGTCTGTTCTAAGACCTAAAGGAGACTTACCCACAAATACGTTGTCTCCATCCTCCTGTGCTGCTGTGCTTAATGATGATAGTCTTTTGGCTCCATGGCGCATTTTTGACCCGAAAGTAGGCCAAGGACAGGCGTGGCCGGTCAACTAAAACAGGCTAAACCTGAGCAGGACATGCACTTCATGGGGCTGCTGATTGAACGCTAGCCAGGTTTATATTTGGAGCTTTTTTCTCTCCTGCTGGGATGGTGCTCAACGTCAAACTGTTCAGAAATAATGAAAAAAAAAATAATATGTCGCCATCGATAAAACCTAACAATATGGCTAAGTTGTTAAGTAACGAGCGGTGTCAAGGGTTTGAACATTTCAATGGGATTAATCACATGGTTGCTGTGGATTCATTTCGATTATTCACAGTTAAATATTCTTTTTTATTAGGGATGTCCGATAATGGCTTTTTGCCGATATCCGATATTCCGATATTGTCCAACTCTTTAATTACCGATACCGATATCAACCGATACCGATATTAACCGATACTGATATATACAGTCGTGGAATTAACACATTATTATTAGAGATGTCCGATAATATCCGCCTGCCGATATTATTGGCCGATAAATGCGTTAAAATGTACCGGTAGTATCGGAAATTATCGGTATCGTTTTTTTTATTATCGGTATCGGTTTTTGGTTATTGTTTTTTTTTATTATTAAATCAACATAAAAAACACAAGATACACTTACAATTAGTGCACCAACCCAAAAAACCTCCCTCCCCCATTTACACTCATTCACACTCATTCACACAAAAGGGTTGTTTCTTGCTGTTATTAATATTGTGGTTCCTACATTATATATCAATATAGATCAATACAGTCTGCAAGGGATACAGTCCGTAAGCGCACATGATTGTGCGTGCTGCTGGTCCGCTAATAGTACTAACCTTTAACAGTTAATTTTACTCATTTTCATTAATTACTAGTTTTAATGTAACTGTTTTTATATTGTTTTACTTTCTTTTTTTATTCAAGAAAATGTTTTTAATTTATTTATCTTATTTTATTTTATTAATTTTTTCAAAAAGTACCTTTTCTTCACCATACCTGGTTGTCTGCATTAAAGCCTTACATTTGACATACCTCTTTTAACATTCCTGACTGTCATACAAATATAGAAAGTGAATCATGAGTAATATTAAAATATACAAACAAACAAGTGATTATATTGTGGTAGAAAAGCCAAGAAAAGGTTAAGAAAAAGCAAAGCACACATAAAATCAATCATTTGATGTGAGCTGAACTGAGGTTTTGTATAGTGTAATTATAACATAATTCATGATGGTGGTTCTGATGCATATGTTGGTTAAATTCTGAAATAGGGAATTCAACTTTAGAGGGTTGTTTGTTGATTCTAATAATTTTAATACATTCTTTTTGAAAAAGTTATTTTTGTTTAGGTCAGTGTTTCTTAACCACAGGGCAGAGTTCCACTGTAGGACCGCCAAAAAATATCAGTTTCTCAGCTCTGGTCCGTATGGGCCCAAGCAGTACTCAGTAGTAATACAACTTTCCACCACCTGTGGCAGTAGTGACAATATCAAACAAACAGAAGAAGTCTGGCGCTAAAGTTATGGATACGTTTCTTAAGTGCAAAGAAATATGACTAACGTGGTGAACCTGTATTTTCATTTGCACTTTTCATTTTTGCACAGTTTAGACAAGAAACATATTCATTATTATTAGTATCGTATTTTTCGGACTATAAGTCGCAGTTTTTTTCATAGTTTGACCGGGGGTGCGACTTATACTCAGGAGCGACTTATGTGTGAAATTATTAACACATTACTGTAAAATATCAAATAATATTATTTAGCTCATTCACGTAAGAGACTAGACGTATAAGATTTCATCGGATTTAGCGATTAGGAGTGACAGATTGTTTGGTAAACGTATAGCATGTTCTATATGTTATAGTTATTTGAATGACTCTTACCATAATATGTTACGTTAACCTACCAGGCACGTTCTCAGTTGGTTATTTATGCCTCACATAACGTACACTTATTCAGCCTGTTGTTCACTATTCTTTATTTATTTTAAATTGCCTTTCAAATGTCTATTCTTGGTGTTGGGTTTTATTAAATACATTTCCCCAAAAAATGCGACTTATACTCCAGTGCGACTTATATATGTTTTTTTCCTGCTTTATTATGCATTTCCAACCGGTGCGACTTATACTCTGGAGCGACTTATACTCCGAAAAATACGGTGTATTTGGTTAGTACTTTTTTTTTCTAATCAGCCTGACCTATGCCTAAGGTTTTTGTGCTCAATAAATAATCATCTTTGTGATAAACACATGTTTTTATATCATTTATATAATTACATAATTACTGAATACATCTAAAATCAAGAGTAGAATGATTAATTCAGTGTTAATATTTGAGTGGGCCCCACCCGCTCTGTAGCACAACAGTTTGGTCCTGAGGTCAAAAATGCTGAGAGACCCTGGTTTAGGCTATATGTGACAAACACTCATTGGCTTTATTTTTAACAATTTGTTGTCTTGTAGTCTTTTTGGTCTGGAAGCAAAGCAACAGCTTTTTGTGAGTCATCAAGGACAAGACACCCACAGGTTTTTCTACATGCTGCATGACGGAATGGGATTTTTTTTTGGTGTTGTTGGGGGCATCTATTTGAGGAGGAGTTTGCAGATTTGCAGCATGGGTTGACTCTAACACTTTCCCACAAGTAGTTGAGTTATGTACTCCATGTGTGACTTCCTCCTGAAAAATTGGCTGCGAATGGATTCTGAGATATAAATTGTGTCCCAGGAGGGACGTTCTGCGTTTGGCGTTCTGCAATGTTGGTATTGGCAAGTAGACAATACATAGATGATACACTATATTGCCAAAAGTATGTGGCCACCTGCCTTGACTCACATATGAACTTGAAGTGCCATCCCATTCCTAACCAAAGGGTTCAATATGATGTCGGTCCACCTTTTGCAGCTATTACAGCTTCAACTCTTCTGGGAAGGCTGTCCACAAGGTTGCGGAGTGTGTTTATAGGAATTTTCGACCATTCTTCCAAAAGCGCATTGGTGAGATCACACACTGATGTTGGTCGAGAAGACCTGGCTCGCAGTCGCCGTTCTAATTCATCACAAAGGTGTTCTATCCGGACTATCTATCGCTTCAAACTGTTCCCACAAGGTTGGGAGCATGGAATTGTCCAAAATGTTTTGGTATCCTGGAGTATTCAAAGTTAATTTCACTGGAATTAAGGGGCCAAGCCCAACTCCTGAAAAACAACCCCACACCATAATTCCTCCTCCACCAAATTTTACACTTGGCACAATGCAGTCCAAAATGTACCGTTCTCCTGGCAACCTCCAAACCTCTGACCCCTCCCTGTCAGTTTACATGGCCTACCACTCCGTTGCTGAGTTGCTGTTGTTCCCAAACTCTTCCAATTTCTTATAATAAAGCCGACAGTTGACTTTGGAATATTTAGGAGCGAGGAAATTTCACGACTGAATTTGTTGCACAGGTGGCATCCTATGACAATTCCACGCTGGAAATCACTGAGCTCCTGAGAGCGGCCCATTCTTTCACAAATGTTTGTAGAAACAGTCTCCATGCCTAAGTGTTTGATTTTATACACCTGTGGCCGGGCAAAGTGATTAGGACCTGATTCTGATCATCTGGAAGGGTGGCCAAATACTTTTGGCAATATAATGTATGTCAACTGATTGCTTGTTATAGTCTTTGTGTGCATGGAAGCAGTCTTCCAGCGTCATTAGATACAAGTAGGAATGGCGCTCATTACCCTGCACACTCACAGGACACAACTTTGAAGGAAAACTTCACTTTTGGGGAGAATTTTGCCCATCGTGCACAATCCTTAAGTGAGTCAAGAACACACGTTCTTCTCTTTTATGTGCATTCTAAATAGTGAAAAACTTATAGTAAGAGTTGGCTAACAACGATCACTTATTCCGCCTTTAAAGCCCAAGAAACATCCAAAAACCGCCAACAATGCTCCATTTACATCTGCATATTAACCAAGCTATAGCAACATTGTTAATGTAAGTGCAAACACAGAGAAACTGTTTCTAGCGTAGTGACACATCGCCTTGCTCACACTACTCCTCCGACCACTACTCGATAGCTTGAGCTGCTATTGGTTGCGACCCACCATAAAATGCTTTTGAGTTATCAAAAAGTCACTAGGTTAAATACTGCACTAGGTTATAAATCACATGTGGAAGTATTTAGGGCATGTCTGACCGGTAGGAGGTCATGTTGGGGGGACTACGTCTCCCAGCTGGCCTACAGGCCTCAGGATCCCTTGGGAAGAGCTGGACGTAGTGGCCGGTGAGATGGAAGTCTGGGCTTCTCTGCTTAGGTTGCTGCTCCCGTGACCTGACCTTGAATAAGCGGCAGAAGATGGATGGATGGATGCTCAGACTTTAATGGTAAAAAGTTGTGCCACCAAGACAGGAAGTTCATCAATCAATCAATCATCAATCAATCAATGTTTATTTATATAGTCCTAAATCACAAGTGTCTCAAAGGGCTGCACAAGCCACAATGACATCCTCGGTACAAAGCCCACATAAGGGCAAGGAAAAACTCACCCCAGTGGGACGTCGATGTGAATGACTATGAGAAACCTTGGAGAAGACCACATATGTGGGTAACCCCTCCCCCCCCCTCTAGGGGACACCGAATGCAATGGATGTTGAGTGGGTCTGACGTAATATTGTGAGAGTCCAGTCCATAGTGGATCCAACATAACAGTAAGAGTCCAGTCCATAGTGGGGCCAGCAGGAAACCATCCCGAGCGGAGACGGGTCAGCAGCGCAGAGATGTTCCCAACCGATGCACAGGCGAGCGGTCCACCCCGGGTCCCGACTCCGGACAGCCAGCACTTCATCCATGGCCACCGGACCTGTGTGTCTCCCCCTCCACAAGGGATAGGGGGGAGCAGAGGAGAAAGGAAGAGAAACAGCAGATCAACTGGTCTAAAAAAAGGGGGCTATTTAAAGGCTAGAGTATACAAATGAGTTTTAAGATGGGATGCTTCTATGAAGTTGGTCAACTTTGAAAACAGACACGCTACCAACAACATATATGCCTCTCAACTTGGCTCTCTATAAATGGAAGGCAGCATATAGGAAGCATTCTTATCTGAGCAGTGAGGATTATTCTTAATCTACCAGTTCAAGGAGAGCACCAGTTCTGAAAGATACAACCATCCTATAAATCGGCATCCCAGTGAGAGCGGACATTGTAAATCCCTGTTTTATGTTCTTATTTGAAACATTTAGCAATAGTGCTACATGACAACGCTGCAAGGCTTTCATAAAGTCTGCCATTCGTGGTAGCAAACACAGAAAGTGCTCTCCATGTTGTTGTTGTTGACATAAGTGGCTTCCGTTGCTGAAATGTGAAATCAATGCGCCCTGGAGAGAAGTTACAGGAATGCTTAAAATGAGCAAAATACTGTTAAAGCTTTTGAGGGTGCCCCACAGGTGCTCAATTGGGTTTAAACTTGACCCCCTCCATCATTTTGAAGTTGTGTTTGGACTCCATATCATGTTGGGAAACGGCCACGTGGCCTAATTTTCTATTCTATAGAAAGTCACAGTACATGTTGGAATTTGTGTTTCTCTTCAATGAACCGCACCTCCCCAGTGCCAGCAGCACTCATACAGCCCAGAACCATGGTGCTACCATCACCACGCTTATGTTTTTTTTGTTGTACTCTCTAGTATTGCCAGCTATTTCGACAATAAAGGCTCTGTGTTTAACATTTTCAGTAGATGGTACATTTGTATTGCTATACTGCACAAGCTGTACACTGACTACTCTGTACCCAGGGTTACTTGCCTCACTACTGCCATTTGAGAAATGATACTGCAAAAAAATTGTTGCTGAAATGTGTGTACTCCCTCTTGTGAGATACTCTCTGTCATTTATTTGGCTTTGTTGTTTAGATTAACACTGAACAGTTTATTAGTACGACTAAGAGTTTCTAATATGTTGGCGTCTCACACCTGCTAAATGTACTGTTAGCACATGATCCAGTTTGCATCTTTACTTGTCCAACGAAGTGTGCTGACAGATTATCATGCAGTTCTACAAGTATACTGTACATGCTTTGCAAGAAATTAATGAGTCAGTTTCTTGGAAGTGAGCAGTAGTTATTAACATCACTCGATAGTGGGATGCTGACATGTACCGTGCTTTTGACAAGAAGACATATTTCACCACCTTGACCATGTTAGTTAGACTGTTGTTCTGGGCTAGTTCCGTTTAAAAAAGTTAAAGAGACTAACATTTTTGCAGCAGCTTTTTTGTCACAGGTCCTTAAAAGCAGCTGAATGCTTCTGTTGTATAATGGGGAGGAATTTGTCCTTTTATGCAGCCAAATAATGTATTTAATAACAAACAAATCAATTAATCAATCAATCAATGTTTATTTATATAGCCCTAAATCACAAGTGTCTCAAAGGGCTGCACAAGCCACAACGACATCCTCGGTACAGAGCCCACATAAGGGCATGGAAAAACTCACCCCAGTGGGACGTCGATGTGAATGACTATGAGAAACCTTGGAGAGGACCGCATATGTGGGTAACCCCCCCTCTCTCTCTAGGGGAGACCGAATGCAATGGATGTCGAGTGATGTCGAAAAAAATTATAATAATATTAACAATGACAAAATGAAAAATCAAATGTACACTACGGAGGACACTGGTTCTTAGGAATCCACACAATAAGAAAAATAGTGAGGGGAGTAGTGCCCACACTCTTGGACTTGAATGACATTATAGACAGAAATCCCAACTCGAAGTTCCTCACGAACGTGACCGAAGAGGTAATAATCAAAATAGTTAATAAATGTATATCCAAAACCTCAACTGATTGTAACGGAATTAATATGGAAAAGATAATAAGATTATTAAAGAGATTTCACAACCTTTCACGTACATTAGTGAACTATCATTTCATTGTTTGGCAAATTCCCAAACAAAATGAAAATAGCAAATGTCGTACCGATTTATAAAACTGGAGACAAACACCAGTTTACAAACTATAGACCTGTTTCCTTACTTCCACAATTTTCTAATAATAATTGAAAAACTGTTGAACAACACACTGGACGCATTCATAAATAAAAGTGGAACACTCGCTCACGTACAACCAATACGGATACATAGCTAACATTTCAACATTGACGGCGTTAATCGAAATAACAGAAGAGATTACCAATGCAATAGATGATAAACAGTGTGCAGATGCAGTCTTAATGGATCTAATAAAGCGTTTGACACAATCAATCATGATATATTTTTGAACGATATAGCATTGGAGGGTTTGTCAGGTCTTAAACTGGGTAGGAAGCTACTTAACCAACAGGAAGTAGTACGTGAAGTTAGGCAAACATACATCTACAGAGCTAAATATATCTTATGGCGTACCCCAGGTATCAATACCGGGGCCAAAATTGTTCCATCTGTACATAAATGACAAGTTTAATTAAAATAACATTTAAATTACAAGCTACAAAGGACTTAAAATTAAAATTATTTGACTCCAAACTGCATTTTGTTCAAGAGAAAACGCACAGAAATGAACAAATTAAAAAGATGGTTTGACAAAAACAGACTATCTTTGAATCCCAGCAAAACCAAAATAATGTTATTCACTAACAGTAGAATGCAAAGTCAAACACAAATAGACGGAGTAGACATTGAAAGAGTAAAAGAAAACACATTGTTGGGTGTAATAATAGATGATAAAATGAATTGGAAACCTCATGTAAAAAATGTACAACATAAAGTAGCAAGAAACACGTCAATAATGAATAAAGCTAAATATGTTCTGTACCAAAAATATATCCATATTCTCTACTGCTCACTTGTGTTACCATATCTGAGATGTTATATTAGGACATCATTATAAAAGTAAGCTTCATTCACTAACAGTGTTGCAAAAAAGTCAGTTAGAATACTACGTGATGTTGGATATCGAGAATATTCAAACTCTTTATTTACTGAATCAAAAATATTGAAATTCAGCGATATAGTGAATTTGCAAAAAGCTCAAATTGTGTACAAGGCAAACTATAACCTGCTACCCAAGAATATAAAACAATCCTCAGGGAAAAATCTAATTTAAAACATTTGTATGGCCGTTCAACACTTAAAACCTTTAGCATATCAGTATGTGGGATTTAATTATTGAATGGATTAAACAAAGAAGTCAAACAAAATACTAAAATTTGATGGCCATATTATAAAAATGACTAAGACCATAAGAAGAAATATATACTGTTTCAAGCTTATTACACCTTGTTTATTTGATCAAGCTGCACAAGTTTACATGCATCCAATGATTTAATCCCATAAGTCTTATTGTGCCATGGTCTGGGGACAAGCCACGAGATGTGTAGTGAAGCCTCTGTTGTCATTATATAAACAATCACTAAAGATGTTTGACCAAAAACCAATGAAGCATCATCACTGCCATATTACCCAAAAATATAACATGGTGAGTTTTGATCATTTTATAAATTTCTCATTTTTATAAGCTATTAGCCCCTGATGTGATGTGTCAAGAAATACAAACCCCGTTTCCATATGAGTTGGGAAATTGTGTTAGATGTAAATATAAATGGAATACAATGATTTGCAAATCCTTTTCAACCCATATTCAATTGAATGCACTACAAAGACAAGATATTTGATGTTCAAACTCATAAACTTTATTTATTTTTTTTGCAAATAATAATTAACTTAGAATTTCATGGCTGCAACACGTGCCAAAGTAGTTAGGAAAGGGAATGCTCACCACTGTGTTACATGGCCTTTCCTTTTAACAACACTCAATAAACGATTGGGAACTGAGGAGACACATTTTTTAAGCTTCTCAGGTGGAATTTTTCCCATTCTTGCTTGATGTACAGCTTAAGTTGTTCAACAGTCCGGGGGTCTCCGTTGTAGTGTTTTAGGCTTCATAATGCGCCACACATTTTCAATGGGAGACAGGTCTGGACTACAGGCAGGCCAGTCTAGTACCCGCACTCTTTTACTATGAAGCCACGTTGATGTAACACGTGGCTTGGCATTGTCTTGCTGAAATAAGCAGGTGCGTCCATGGTAACGTTGCTTGGATGGCAACATATGTTGCTCTAAAACCTGTATGTACCTTTCAGCATTAATGGCGCCTTCACAGATGTGTAAGTTACCCATGTCTTGGGCACTAATACACCCCCATACCATCACAGATGCTGACTTTTCAACTTTGCGCGTATAACAATCCGGATGGTTCTTTTCCTTTTTGGTCGGGAGGACACGACGTCCACAGTTTCCAAAAACAATTTGAAATGTGGACTTGTCAGACCACAGAACACTTTTCCAGTTTGTATCAGTCCATCTTAGATGAGCTCAGGCCCAGCGAAGCCGACGGCGTTTCTGGGTGTTGTTGATAAACGGTTTTCGCCTTGCATGGGAGAGTTTTAACTTGCACTTACAGATGTAGCGACCAACTGTAGTTACTGACAGTGGGTTTCTGAAGTGTTCCTGAGCCCATGTGGTGATATCCTTTACACACTGATGTCACTTGTTGATGCAGTACAGCCTGAGGGATCGAAAGTCATGGGCTTAGCTGCTTACGTGCAATGATTTCTCCAGATTCTCTGAACCCTTTGATGATATTACGGACCGTAGATGGCGAAATCCCTAAATTCCTTGCAATAGCTGGTTGAGAAAGGTTTTTCTTAAACTGTTCAACAATTTGCTCACGCATTTGTTGACAAAGTGGTGACCCTTGCCCCAGCCTTGTTTGTGAATGACTGAGCATTTCATGGAATCTACTTTTATACCCAATCATGGCACCCACCTGTTCCCAATTTGCCTGTTCACCTGTGGGATGTTCCAAATAAGTGTTTGATGAGCATTCCTCAACTTTATCAGTATTTATTGCCACCTTTCCCAACTTCTTTGTCACTTGTTGTTGGCATCAAATTCTAAAGTTAATGATTATTTGCAAAAAAAAAATGTTTATCAGTTTGAACATCAAATATGTTGTCTTTGTAGCATATTCAACTGAATATGGGTTGAAAATAATTTGCAAATCATTGTATTCCGTTTATATTTACATCTAACACAATTTCCCAACTCATATCGAAACGGGGTTTGTACAAAGACACAGTAGTGAAGGTGTGCAGACTCCAGCTGCAGAGTGAAAAGGTGCCGGACGACTCTGGGTCAGTCTGTGTTCTCAGTGAAGTTCTCACATCTGTGGAACTCTTTGCCACTGGAGTTAAAGTCACAGTCGGACATTAAACTGTTCTCCACCAAAACTGAAAAAGTGGCTTAAGGAAAATCAGAAGTGTGAGCATTAGAACTGGATGTAGTGTGGACAAATGGGCAAATATTTTCAACGTGTTTTTATTTTTGTACTTGTCTAAATCCTTTTGTATGTGTTTTACACTTTTCTCATCTTTTTTTAAAAGCCTAACCAGGGACGAGGGTTGCAAATCAGCCTGTGGCTAGAAGTGACATCAGTTACCTATGGGTAGCAATGTTTAATTGTACTGTCCCTGTCAAATAAATACATGAATGAATGAATAACATGATCCATGAGTTTAGGAACTGTTCAATTTTAAATTGTTCACAGAGTACAAGGAGAAGAATCTTGATGAAAACATATTGAACCTTAACAAAAAAAAAATAGATCATCTTAATCATCCTAAAATGTCAACCATAAATTACTAAACTAGTTATTTATGAGAACTTTATTTATTGTTTATTTATGTATTTAATAATTATTTACTCACTTGTTTTCTATTCCTGTATTTATTTATTAATTAAATCAGCTCTGCTTTTGCCCTCCGGTCGTTGGCTTTCTGTAAATATGGCCCCCTAAAATAATATAGTTGAATGTCCCTGCTGTAATAAGTCGAGCACACCTGCAATGTGGTCACTAGAGGGCAGTATATGCCTGATTTGATCCTTTTCCCCAGTTGCTATGTATCCAGCATGGTTGGATGAGTTTATCTGGGACCTCTGACCTTGCAAATGTTCTTCTGCATGAATGGATACATATTCGCACAGATACACGCCGGAATTTGTAGAGTTTTCCCAGTAGAGTGGAAGCTGTTATTGCTACAAATGGGGAAGCACCTCCGTATTGTGTGACATGTTGACTTCCTGCAAGTGTGGCGGCCTTATACTTTTGTCTAGTGAACCTGCATTAACACATTGGCCTTGCTTGCCGTAAACTTCCTTGTTGATGATAAGTCAACTTGAACATGTGATATGTTAAGTTTTAGAAGTATAGAGAATTTGCATTAAGAGCATTAAACAAACAATAATTAAATGCCTGCAGGTGAGATGCGAGTGATAACAGTGGGAGGTAAGTAGGTTGGTAGGTAGGCAATTGCATAATTGTGGTACCCTTCTTAAGACACTTTTTTGGATTAGGTTGTGATAATACTTTTATTCTGTACACTATTTTATGTCATTTAACGTATTCTGTATTGTATTTATTGAGGTTTACTGAGGGAATAACAACCTGGCTGGCTGGCTGTTATGGGGAACAACTACATGGACTTTACCGCCATCCTGTGGCAAAGATTTGTCCTACAGTTAATGGAAATAGGTTCAGTGCATTCCATCCATTTTCTACCGCTTGTCCCTTTTGGGTCGCGGGGGTGCTGGAGCCTATCTCAGTTGCATTCGGGTGGAAGGCGGTGTATACCCTGGACAAGTCGCCACCTCATCGCAGGGCCAACACAGATAGACAGACAACATTCACACTCACATTCACACACTAGGGCCAATTTAGTGTTGCCAATCAACCTATCCCCAGGTGCATGTCTTTGGAGGTGGGAGGAAGCCGGAATACCCGGAGGGGACCCACGCAGTCATGGGGAGAACATGCAAACTCCACACAGAAAGACCCCGAGCCTGGGGATTGAACCCAGGACCTTCGTATTGTGAGGCACATGCACTAACCCCTGGCCCACCGTGCTGCCCGTTCAGTGCATTATTAAACTTAAAATGTGCACCTGTGTGTTTCTGTGTTGAGGCTTGGGAGGATGTGTAACATTTACAGTGTATGGGCATACAGGACTGTCTCAGAAAATTAGAATATTGTGATAAAGTTCTTTATTTTCTGTAATGCAATTAAAAAAACAAAAATGTCATACATTCTGGATTCATTACACATCAACTGAAATATTGCAAGCCTTTTATTATTTTAATATTGCTGATTATGGCATACAGCTTAAGAAAACTCAAAAGTCGTATCTCAAAAAATTAGAATATTTCCTAAGACCAAGTAAAAAAAAAAGATTTATAACAGCAAAACAAAACAAACATTTGAAAATGTCAATTAATGCACTCAATACTTGGTTGGGAATCCTTTTGCACGGATTACTGCATCAATGCTGCGTGGCATGGAGGCAATCAGCCTGTGGCATTGCTGAGGTGTTATGGATGCCCAGGATGCTTCAGCTCATTTGCATTATTGGGTCTGATGTCTTTCAGCTTCTTCTTCACAATACCCCACAAATTATCTATGGGGTTCAGGTCAGGGGAGTTGGCAGGCCAATCGAGGACAGTAATGCCATGGTCAGTACACCACTTACTGGTGGTTTTGACACTGTGGGCAGGTGCCAGTTCATGCTGGAAAATGAAATCATCATCTCCATAGAGCTTTTCAACAGATGGAAGCATGTAGTGCTCTAAAATCTCTTGGTACACAGCTGCATTGACTCTGGACTTGATGAAACACAGTGGACCAACACCAGCAGCTGACATGGCTCCCCAAACCATTGCTGACTGTGGGAACTTCACACTGGATTTCAAGAAACTTGGATTTTGCTCCTCTCCAGCCTTCCTCCAGACTCTAGCGCCTTGACTTCCAAATGAAATACAAAACTTGCTTTCGTCTGAAAACAGGACTCTGGACCACTCTGCAACTGTCCAGTGCTTCTTTTCCATAGCCCAAGTCAGACGCTTCTAGAGATTTTAGAGCACTACTTGCTTCCATCTTTTGAAAAGCTCTATGGAGATGATGATTTCATTTTCCAGCATGATCTGGCACCTGCCCACAGTGCCAAAACCACCAGTAACTGGTGTACTGACAATGGCATTACTGTCTTCGATTGGCCTGCCACCTCCCCTGACCTGAACCCCATAGAGAATTTGTGGGGTATTGTGAAGAAGAAGCTGAAAGACACCAGACCAAATAATGCAAATGAGCTAAAGGCTGCTATTGAAGCATCCTGGGCATCCATAACACCTCAGCAATGCCACAGGCTGATTGCCTCCATGCCACGCCGCATTGATGCAGTAATCCGTGCAAAAGGATTCCCAACCAAGTACTGAGTGCATTAATTGATGATTTTTGAGTTTTCTTATGCTGTATGCCATAATCAGCAATATTAAAATAATAAATGGCTTGCAATATTTCAGTTGATGTGTAATGAATCCAGAATGTATGACATTTTAGTTTTTTTAATTGCATTACAGAAAATAAAGAACTTTATCACAATATTCTAATTTTTCTGAGACAGTCCTGTATATTGTGGTTAGGCGTATCAAAGGAAAACCGCCTGTTCAGCAGGTTTCAGAACTTGTCGAAACCAATTCTGTGGATTAAAAGAAAAGACTTGGCACCTGGCTAGTTTAACCAGTGTAACGTATGCCAGCATGAACGATGCAGGCTATTTTGGTGTTACCTACGATTTGGGTGTGACCTGTATGCACCCTTTTCTACCTTGGAATCGTCTTTCAGTATATGCCGCTTCAGCGGCACAGATGTAACGTACTCCTTCCAACAACTCTGGAGGTGCATAACCCCACACTTGAGGCTTTATTGAGATAATAAATCATTAATTTTTTATCAATATCAGATTGCAAATGCATTGAGCAGTGCCTGGAATGGCTTGACTTTGTTTCTAAAAGACCTCTGCCTATATGTTGAACTGCAAGCCCAAAGCAGTAAAACTGCACACTATTTTGAATATAGGCTGTATTATTTTTGGTTTTCAACGTCCTCCTTGACTGACTTAAAAAAACAAAAATTAACAAAGTTTTTTGTGCACGGAATCTTGAAATAGTAAAAAGCAAATACAGCCCTGGCCAGAATAAAACAAATTGTAAAGTCAAATCAGTCATGTTCTTACTTGGAGGGGAGGATGGAGGTGTGTGACCAGAGAAGAAAAATCAAAGACCATGATCATAATAATACTAATGATAAGAATATATTTATTTAATAAGGCGTCTTTAAAGGCCCTCAAGGTTGATCAAGTCTGGGGATCCACAATATTAAACATACAGACATTGACAACACTTTTGCCTCTTCCAGCAACAATTTTCACTCTCTAATCAACACTTTTTTAGATATCTACAGAGCAGTTTTGTTCGTAATACTTTCCCCATGTTTCTAAACTTACCAACTGACACAGTTTTAGATGCTTTTTCGACACCACTTCCGACTTTAAAAAGATCATTTACACGTATTTACAATCAAATTTTTTCATTTACGCCCTGAGTCTCTGAATTCAATTAAGTCACTTAGGGAGTTTGACTTATGAGTGACCCTATCTGAGGATAGAGATTTTAAGTAGCGTTCATAAGTCTTCTATTTGTGCTAGACGCAGCCTTATTCAATGCAAGCTAACACATCGTACCTATTATACCAAGGTCCGGCTGGCTAAGATGGATGACGTAATATGGGTATTATGTGACCATTGTCAACGGTCTCCAGCTAACTTAATACATATGTTTTGTCTTTGTCCATCCTTGTGCAGTTACTGTAAATAAATAAATGATAAATGAGTTATACTTGTATGGCGCTTTTCTACCGTCAAGGTACTCAAAGCGCTTTGACAGTATTTCCACATTCACCCATTCACACACACATTCAGTACTGACATTTTCAATATCTTGTCTTTGGTAATTGGCAAAATGATGGACAGAATCGTCCAAGGGGACTTTTTGGGTTAGCCCCTCTGTCATCTTGTCCTTGCAAATCCAAAAATAACTTGGTAGCATTTACTACTTTTTTGGCTATAAGACTCATTGTGCTAAATTGGAAGTGCCTCCCTGCAGCTCCCACTGGATTAGAGATATTCTTTATTTCCTTAAATTGTTGAAAATCAGGCTGCTATTGAAAGGTTGTTCTGTGAAGTTTCAGGAAGTACATGGGGTAGATTACATAAAATATGTAAAAGAGACTGATCTCAAATGTAACCCTAATTGAAAAGTTATAGAAAGGTAGATAATTGATGAGCCTTTTGTCTGCTTTTGTGTATTGTTGCACCGTGTTGGGGACATTCAGGAGTGCAGTTGTCTGTGGCTTAATGTCAATATTTGCCTGTACTTATTTGACCGGTGCATGTTTTTTTAATTCTAGTTTATTATTTTATTTTATATATAATTGTGTATGTTACTTGTTTGGGGAGAAAAAAAGAGCACATGACATGTGTTTGATTGTATTTCTCGACTGTATGTTTTAGAAATTCAAAACATTTGTATTATTGTTTTTATTTTTTTTTAAAGGCACCCAAAGTCGCCGCACAGGACCTATAAAGCAGTTTGAAAACAGTTAGAAATTGAACAAAGTCAGTAAACATTCTTTATTGTTTCCCATAGAAAATGAAGTTAACAAACTCCGTTCAGTTCAGTTCAGTTTCAGTTTATTTCGAACATGCATACGATGCAATGTCATGCATCACATATTTCCAGTTGTTTCATTACAGCACGTCCGAAAAGGAGTAGGAAGAAGCTGAGCTTATTTAATCCTTCCCCTTTTAATACTAGAGCAATTTTATCCCATTTCCTTGTTCTCTGTAACAGAACAGTGAATACATAAATAATGAACAATATTAAGTAAACACATATTAAATACATAAGTAATATGTATCTAAAAAAAAACTGAATCATATTGGTGCTTTGTTTGATTTCTTTGGTTAATCCATTCCATAATTTAATCCCACATACGGATATGCTAAAGGTTTTAAGTGTTGTACCAGCATACTAATGTTTTAAATGAGATTTTCCTCTATGGTTATATTTGTCCTCTTTTGTTGAGAAGAATTGGGTAGCAGGTTATAGTTCGCCTTGTACATAATTTTAGCTGTTTGCAAACGCGCCAAATCGTTGAATTTCAATATTTGTGATTCAATAAATAAATGTTTGTATGTTCTCTATATCCAACATTATGTATTATCTTAATTGATCTTATTTGTAACACCATTAGTGAAGCGCACATTTGTAGTTGTTTCCCCATATTTCTACACAATAACTCAGATATCCAAAAGGGCCCCATTCATAAAAGTAGAAGTGGAGAAAATAATACATTTTTAGATACATCGCAATTTGGACATGGTCAATTACAAAATCAATTAGTAAATGTCAAAAATTGATTAATTTAATGTAAATAAGGTAATGCAAGCAGTTTTAAAAATGTGGCTGACTGCAGCGAGCCACCTCACCAAGAGGTGCGACCAGCTCCTTTATTTTAGGGCATTTATGTTCCAGTTTTACACACATTTCCATTAATTTAATACATGTAGGAATTAATTAACCTGTTTCTTATTACAAATGTGCTGTTTTTAAAGTTGCAAGTGATAAACACTTATTTAGTGAAGCGAAAAGAAATGTAAAACAATTATACGTTTTTATAATAGTTTCAATGTATTTGTTTGTTTTATGGCCATTTTCCCCAAAGAAATCTTGGGTTTTTTTTATATGAAAAACAAAAACACAGAAAGTCTGCAATATTTCCCCCAAAAAATATTTCAGTGAAGTGAAGTAATAGGAGCCTGGAATAGGTCAATAATTCACAACAAGATTGACTTCGATTCCTTTTATTTTAATTTTTTTAAATGGCAGTTTTAAAGAAAAAAACAGCCTGCTAATATTTGTCCAGGAGGAGGGGGCGTTGCCCGGGACAGGCGGACGGACGGGGAAAGGGCTATGTAAGGAACAATGTAATTTGGCCTGTCGCCACCATCACGTTTCCATCTCATCGCTGCCTGGGGGGCAATAGACTACAGACTGTGGTGAAGTAGGCCGGCTTCGTCGCGTGATGAAGCCTACAGTTTTTGGTTGTGTTTTCCGCTCCGTATGCTGAATGGCAATGTGCGATATATATCTCGATATTTTTTCCGTAAAGTAAAAACAAAACACAAAACAGTCCTAGTTACCTGAGATACTAAGTATGTCATTATTTTCACTTAGTAAATATTGACTTACTAAGACAAAATAATGACTAAGTCAAATTAATGACTTACTGTAAGTAAGCGTTTGCAATAAGCGTTTGAAAAAAAGAGTTAAAAGTGGGGGCACATGCTGACATATGCTCAACTCATTATGCTTAATTTATTACAGCATTTGGGAAGCCTGTAGTTGATTTTTATTATGTAAATGTTATGTATAAGGGACCCTGCCATTCAAAACTAGGCTGCTCCATTACTAATGATTAACGTAAATATAGCTGAAAAAATAGTACAATAGCAAAAGGAGAGACTATTCATCCCTGAACACCATGGAGTTCATGTAGGCTTTATGATGCAGTTACATTATTATATCAACTATCAGAGACAGAAACTCTTCATTTAACATGATGTCCTTTTTTGCTGCTTCAACACAGAAAAAGGTCAAGTGAAATAACTTAGTTGTTAACTGTAGGTCAATAATGCTTGTCTTTCTCTCAGACAGACAGGGCTTTGCTGTCCGTAACACACGCACGCACGCATGCACACACCGCAAAATGAGCTAACGTTACGCCAAAAGCTAATTAGCCTTCACCTCAAGGACTGCGAGCGAGCTGAGCTGCCGCTTATACATCTAGAACGTCAATGGGCTCATAGTGATGTCACTAGTAGTTGACTGGCAGGTGTTTATTATAATTTGGGGAGAGTCCGCTGCATTATGCTCACCTGCTAAACACCTTTCTGCTAACCCGCACCGTCTCTCCTCTCTGCCTGCCTCTGCCGTGAGCACTGACTCCATGTACTCTAAATACTCACTGCTGATTGGCTGTTACCGCTCCGCGTGTAACCAATCAGATGGTTGTGTGGGTGGGACAATGCTGGGTGCTGCAGAGACGTACTGACAGAGGCAGAGGCAGTACGAAGCGTAGCAGCTTGTTAAGACTTTAGTTTAGCACCAAATGATAATATAAATACATTTAATAAAGTCAAATACAAATAAGGCAACAAGAGAAGTATCCTACACTTCTCTTTTGTAAAGTAAATCTGAACAGCCGATATGGGCATCTACATCAACTATAGGATTTGTCTGAGAAGCTGGACAGGACAAAAAAAACAAAAAACAACAACAAAGGGTAACTCTGTAAAATAGCTACAACTAGCCTGGGCTATTCAAGAGCTAGTTCTAAAAAACTTAGCAGAGACTAACATTTTTGCAGTTGATTCTAGGGGTGTAACGATTGATCAATAGATTGATAGTGTCATGTCTTGGTGATCATGTTTAGTTTGGCTATGTTCTGTTTGGTTTGTGCACTCTGTCAGTTTCTGTTTTTTCACTCCCTGTTTTGTTTCCATGACTACCAATCAGTTCACCTGTCCTCACGACTCACGCACCTGATTCATTTGAACTCACGCACCTGTTTTCAATCACCACATGATTATTTAAGCCTGTCATTTTCTGTTGGTCGGCCTGGCGACATCACATTCATGCTGCTCTTTGCTTCCGCAAGTAAGTTGTGTTTATTTATGCCACGGTTAGTGTCTTTTGTTTTGCCATGTTCATAGTTATGCATAGTCCAAGTTTTTGTTCCCTGCGTTAAGTTTTGTGCCTCCACAGTGAGCGCCTTTTGTTTGTTCTTGTTTTTGAGTGTTAAAATTAAATATGTATTTAACTTCACGCCATGTCCGGTCCAAATCATTTGCACCATGGGAAAACAAACCACGCCAAAGTCCTAGTCTTGACAGATGTCGCCAGCCCGACCAACAGAAAATTACAAGCTTAAATAATCATGTGGTGATTGAAAACAGGTGCGTGAGTTCAAATGAATCAGGTGCGTGAGTCGTGAGGACAGGTGAACTGATTGGTAGTCTTGGAAACAAAACAGGGAGTGAAAAAACAGAAACTGACAGAGTGCACAAATCAAACAGAACATAGCCAAACTAAACATGATCACCAAGACATGACAGATAGATTGGTTTCTATTCAATAGATTCAACTAAATTGATCTGTGCTTGACAAGTTTGCCTTCTGGAAGATAAGTATCGATCCAAGATTGTTTTAAAAGGGAACCGATCGGTTTTATCGATACTAGAAAAAGGAAAGCATTGGATTTAAGAACGTCAGACTTTATATGAAGTTTAGCACTTTTAATAAAAAGGATGTCAAACATTAAGTCCTCTAGCCGGTCTGTGGCGTCATCAAAACAAAAATGGCAGATACGCACGTATGGTCGTCGAGAAAGGTCATGCAAAATGTAAATGTCACAACACAATATCATTAATTACAACAAAAAAAAACTTTCAGCTACAGCACAATTGCAAAAGCCACAACAAATACAAACGACACAACATAAAAATATAAAGCCGCCACAAAAGACACGACCGACAAACCAGAAGTGACAGCGCAGCAAGTTACGGCGACACATCAACTTCTGGAAGACAACAACTGTCAGCCAGGGAAAAGTAATTTCATCAGAAAGAAAGAAATAGAAGAGATGGATGAAGGAGGCTATGGAAATTAAGAAGCGAGGGGCCAACACCATCAACAGGGATGAGGAGACATGCATGTTCCACACACTTGGGACGCTGTCCGTTATTGGCGACACCATGGCAGAGAACAGATAGTGTATATTGGGGGGGCGGTACCAAAGACTAGGGGTGAATGATACTGACCAATAAAAAGTCTTCTAAAATATTGTTCAGAGGAGGTCCCGCCCACAAGATCGAAGTTGAGTCTAACCCTAAAAAAGAATTGTAACCCAAAACATGTTTTGTAACCAACATCATGATTAAAATAGAGCAAGTTGAAGGAAATGGATGAACGATAAAAGAAATGAAGCCATACCCTGAGGTGACGGCATCATGGTCCATACAAAGAATCAGCAGCCTGTTGCAAGACACCATTGAAAATCTGCAAACATTTCTAAAAACGTTATTTTGCGGCAAACATGGTAGAGATGAAGTATGAATCATGAGATACACAGAAGACCACATTATTCTTATCTCAGTTAGAGGGCTGACACAGACGTGGAGGCTTGTGCACTGAAAAGATATGAAAAAGAAGACGCCTATTAATCATTTATACCACTTGGACACAAAAGACAGCACTGTGCCAGCTCATTTCGAAGAGACTGAGCAATTTTTTAGTTTTTTTCTTTTGTGGGGGCTGTCATCTTTGATCATGTATGAGATTATTCCACCTAGCTAGAAATAGTGGTCATCACACACTGTACATGCTTATTTAAGTGCAACACTTTCACTTTCAATCATTTCAGGCCCTGCAGATATAGATTGACCATCGTAGGATCAAGGAAAAATCCCTCATAAATAATCTCAGACATACAGCAGATATGCACTAACACTAACACAACTGAATTAAGCAAGGGCGAAGAACATGTATATTGTAAATATAAAAAAAAAAAAAAAGGCCTAAACATCAGATGTTCCTATCAGGGCTTTAATGATTATTCAATTAAATCAAAAAAATTGATTCAAAAAAGCTTAATTGTATATTCTGTTGCTTTAATTAATAATTTATTGAGTATAACTTTTAAAATTTATAAAATCGGGACCGCATGGTATGCAAGGAAGTTTAAAGATGCTGACATACAGTGCATCCGGAAAGTATTCACAGCGCTTCCCTTTTTCCACATTTTATGTTACAGCCTTATTCCATTATGGAAAACATTCATTTTTGTTTTCAAAATTCTAAAGACAATACCAGCAATTACAGCCGCAAATAGTTTTGAATACGATGCCACAAGCTTGGCACACCTATTTTTGGGCAGCAAAACACCTCTCAAGCTCCATCAGGTTGGAAATTCCTTCAAAACAACAACTCTCTCCGCCAATCTTTTTTTGCTCCGGACCTGCATATGCTCCAAGACTTTCTTGGTGCTGTCTGCTATTTAACATCAGCATAGCCATCAGAGACTCAATATTTGTAATCTGTGCCAATATTACAGCGGCCAGCAAGCACAACAAGAACCGTGCTGTTGACTTGTAAGGAGCCACAGATGCCTTGTTATAGTGTGATGTCGCAGTCAACTGGAAAAGCAATACTTTAATCCGCGCTATAAGGAAATAAGTGCTCCCTATTGTACAGGAAGGACTTGGCGTCTGACCAATAGTCGCATTAGAGAGTGCGCATGGACACAGGGACTTCACATGTACGTAGGTATAATAAACTATTTTAGAAATCAGACTAATTTAGTGTATGGAAACAGACTGGCTGTAGGGATTGTATAAGCCTGGCAATGAGAGGTGCCTAGTTTCCTCCAAACATGATGCATGGCATTCGTGCCAAAGAGTTCAAAGTTCAAGTTCTGTTCCCAATTAGCCTGTTCACCTGTTGGATGTTTCAAATAAGCAGTCCTCAACTTTCACAGTCTTTTTTGCTACTTGTGCCAGCTTTTTTTGAAACATGTTGCAGGCATCAAATTCCGAATGAGCTAATATTTGCAAAAAATAACAAAGTTTACCAGTTCGAATGTTAGGTATTGTCTTTGCAGTGTATTCAATTGAATATAAGTTTAAAATGATTTGCAAATCATTGTATACTGTTTTTATGTACGATTGCCAACTTTACTGGTTTTGGGTTTTGTAGTAGTTGTTGTGCATCTTACAATAAAGTGGTCCACCGAGCGGTTTACTCCTTACCGCTTAAGGGTGATGGGTCAAATGCAGAGAATAATTTCGCCACACCTAGTGTGTGTGTGACAATCATTGGTACTTTAACTTTAACCTATTAAAACATTGGTTTTGCTGCTGCAGTGTTGTGCAACATACAGTGTACTACCTCAACTTACAAGCCTAATTTCGTTCTGTGACGTAGCTCGTCACTCGAAACGCTTGTATCTCAAATCAACATTTGCTTGTTCAAATGAGTTTAAATCAGAAATCGGTGCTTGGTCCAACCAAAACAGCACAACTTTGAAAGGTAACATGTTTTTTAAAAAGAAAAAAAAAATGTTCAGATAAAAATATCATATATACAATTGAATGGACTAATAACCACAGTAGTTTTATGAAGTAATGTAATAATAATGTACAATATTTATCCTGGAGGATGGACTTGTAAGTTAAAGTTAAGTTAAAGTACCAATGATTGTCACACATACATGAGGTGTGGCGAAATTATTCTCTGCATTTGACCCATCACCCTTGATCACCCCCTGGGAGGTGAGGGGAGCAGTGAGCAGCAGCGGTGGCCGCGCCCGGGAATCATTTTTGGTGATTTAACCCCCAATTCCAAACCTTGATGCTGAGTGCCAAGCAGGGAGGTAATGAGTCCCATTTTTTATAGTCTTTGGTATGACTCGGCCGGGGTACGGTGTCTGCCTGAAGCTGCTTCTCTGTCAAACACACCGTCAGCAGCTTCTCTATATTTTCATGGATAAATGTCCACTGCTTACTAAAGATATCATTTTAACATTCTTAGCTGGCGTTGGACTCATTCTGCTTCTGTATGGTGCAGACTAAAAGTGATACACTCAAATTGCTTCACTAAGTTGGCTACACACAATCCTGATTTTAATGATTTCTTTCTTTACTTTGATGAATATTATCCACTTCTTCTCAGCACTATCCTTCACACTCACTTTCTTCCTTGGAAAAACTACATATGTCAATCTCCAGCTATAAGCTGATGCTAACGAGAAAAAAACTGCTATTTCAGTCGGACCTTAAGGGATTCACTGTGACATTTGCTATGCCACGAATGGCAGAGATGCTTGTTCAACACTCTTAAGTTTAAACCCTGTACTTGTTATGATGACCATGTGGTCAAAGAGAGCTTAATTCCTTTCCACATTCTCATGCACTCCAAACCATTATTAAAGTAAAATACATTGTTTTATTTATGTGTTTTTATATGTGTGCTTCTTATCCACACTTGGTCCTCTTAGCAGTTTAGGTAAACAAAACACCTTAGCTATAATGACTTACTTGAAAAAGTTGTATACCAACAGCTTACTGACTTTCTCCTGCATACCAATGTGTTTGATACTTTCCAATCAGGCTGTTGGCCCCACCACAGCACTGAAACAGCTCTGATCAAGGTGACTAATGTTTATGAACACAGACACAGGACAAGTCTCAGTCTTGGTTCTGCTGAACCTGATCTGCCTTTGAAATAGTTGACCATACTATCTTAATATAGAGGTTAGAAAATGGTGTGGGAATATGTGAATATGCTCTAAATTGGTTCAAATCCTATCTCGATCACAGGACATGTTGTAATTGGTAACTGTGTCTCTAACCAAATGGCTTTGACTGTGGGGTTCCTCTGGGCTTGATTCTGGGACCCCTCTTGTTCAACTTGTACATGCTGCCACTCGGCCGGCTAATACGCACTTCAATGTTTCCAACTATGCAGATGACACTCAGATCTACGTGTCTCTGACGACAGGTGAACGTCGGCCTTTTGATTCACTTTGTCGCTGTATCAAACAGATTGGTGTGTGGATGGAAAACAATTTTCTTCAGCTCAACTCAGCCAGAACAGAAATCATTGTCTTTTGCACAAAAACAAAAGAGAAACTATTATTAGTCACATTGAGACCCTCTTCTTGAAGCATAATAATCATCAGGTTAGAAATCTAGGGGGTGATAATGGACTCAGTCTTGGACTTTAACAACCACATTGAGTCAATAAAATCAGCAGCTTTTTACCACCTAAAAAACATTGCCAAAATCAAATAACTGGTTGGTGGTTGGGGGCGTGGTTAAGAGGGGGAGGAGTATATTTACAGCTAGAATTCACCAAGTCAAGTATTTCATATATATATATATATATATATATATATATATATATATATATATATATATATAAGAAATACTTGACTTTCAGTAAATTGTAGCTATAAATATATATTTATTTTATTATATATATATATATATATATATATATATATATATATATATATATATATATATATATATATAAAATAAATACTTGAATTTCAGTGTTCATTTATTTACACATATACACACACATAACACTCATCTACTCATTGTCGAGTTAAGGGTTGAATTGTCCATCCATGTTCTATTCTCTGTCACTATTTTTCTAACCATGCTGAACACCCTCTCTGATGATGCATTGCTGTGTGGCACGCACAAAAGTGCTTTCATCAAATGCACTAGATGGCAGTATTGTCCTGTTTAAGAGTGTCACAACATTGCTGTTTACGGCAGACGAACTGCTTTACGGTAGACAAAAACGTGACTGCTGTTGTTGTGTGTTGTTGCCGCGCTGGGAGGACGTTAATGAAACTGTCTAACAATAAACCCACATAAGAAACCAAGAACTCGCCCTCGATCATTCTACAGTTATAACGTGATTGGGCAGGTACACTGTTTATATTGTGGGTTAGCGGACTCAGGTCTGCATGGACCTGAGTCCGCCTGAATTTCGGGAGATTTTCGGGAGAAAATTTGTCCCGGGAGGTTTTCGGGAGAGCCTCTGAATATCGGGAGTCTCCCGGAAAATCCGGGAGGGTTGGCAAGTATGATCATACCTCATTGGCCTCACAAACTCAGAGGGAATAAAGTTTATTTTCAAGCCGAGACTCCATTAACGTCTTCCATCAAATGCTTGCTGTCTCATGCTGCTTCCTTATTCCATCACATATTAATGATCCCCCCAAACAAAAAATATGTTCCCCTCCAATTTACATGGGTTTTGTAACAAAAATAAAGTTAACATATACTTGCATGAATTAACCAAAGGAAATACATTTTTAATCACATTATATGTAAATATGAACTTGTATGTACATTGTATTTATTTATTCTAATTATTGAATCAAAGATACTGAAATTCTACGACATAGTGAATTTGCAAACAGCTAAAATTATACACAAAGCAAACTATAACCTGCTACCCAAGAATATACAACAGTTCTTCTCAAAAAAAGAGGAGAAATACAATCTTAGAGAGAAATGTAATTTAAAACATTTGTATGCACGTACAACGCTTAAGACATTCAGTATATCAGTATGTGGAATTAAATTATGGAATGGATTAAGCAAAGCAATCAAACAATGTACTAATATGATCCACTTCAAGAAACTCTTCAAACTTAAAGTGTTTACAAAGTATAAAGAAGAAGAACCATGATAAACATTCTGAATTTATTTAACTCATCCATTCTTTCATTCTTTCACTCAGAAAATAATCTTACTTATCTCAACATATGAAATGTAACTTACTTCACCAATTATTATTTATTTACTTATTTTTATTGTGATTACTTATGGAGTATATTGTGAATAAATTGAGAACAGGAAGTGAACAAAGGTTTTAGCAACTGTTATGTAAAAGAAAAGGGGTAGGATTAAATAAGCTCTGCTTCTTCCTACTCCTTTTCGAACATGTTGAAAAGAGAAACTGGAGATTGTGATGTATCATGTTGTATGATTGCATGTTCGAAATAAACTCAAACTCAACTCAACCAACTATGAAATTACATAACATACAGTATATACAATGTGCTCCTGTTAGTAGCTACAGTAGTAGTAGCTGAGGTCGCCGTTTTGAGTTTGGCTTCATACTCCTCCGTAAATACGTTTAAAAGAGTTTGTCCACATCTCATAGCTTTACGTATCGAAATGAAGTTTGTAAAAATAATAAACAACAATAAACTGCATAGAGTTTAATGACTACGGCTGAGTAAAAACACTCCAAGATAGTTCCACTGATCAGCGTTCTTCAGCACTAAGATGCCCCACAAAAGTTCCTGCATGACGAAAGCTCCTTTCGTTCTTCTTTCTCTCTGTTGTCAAATTGTTGTAATAGAAATACACAAGAAATAAGGAGTAAACAAATTTCTGCGTATATTCCAATGGCGGTCGTGTGTTTGAAAGTGAAGTTTCAAGTCGCTTGGAAAAGTACCACCTAGCTAGGAGGAACTCCGAAAGGTTCCTATAAGAACCCTGGTAGATTTTTGGTGGAAAGACAGGGGGAACTTTATATACCCGCATAAGTGGGGAAGTTCCTAAAAAAGTTGCTGTGGTAGAAAGGGGCCTTTAGAAAGACTAATCCATTCCTTTGTCTCCAGCAAAAGAACTGTAAAGCAGCTGCAGTACATCCAGAATGCTGCTGCTCGAGTCCTGACTGGAACTAGGAAATATGACATTACTAGTCCAGTGTTTAGGTCACTGCACTGGCTTCCTGTTGCTCAGAAAATAGACTTTAAAACACTTTTGCTTGTGCACAAGTATTTTCATGGTCATGTGCCAAAGTACATCTCTGATATGTTAGAACCATATCGGCCTCTGAGAACCTCAAGGAGTGGTCTCCTGCTGGTGCCTAGAGTCAGAACAAAACATGGTGAGTCTGCATTTCAGTTTTATGCTCCTAAAATCTGGAATCATCTCCCAGAAGATGTGAGACAGGCCTCAACGATGGCAATGTTCAAATCCAGGCTGAAAACACTTGTATTTAATTGTGCACAACTGAAAGTATTTTGTGTACAGTATTTGATTTTAATTTGAATTATGGTTGTTTTTATGATGATTTTATATCATAATTTTATTTTGAATTATGATTTTATTTTGTTGCATTCTTGTAATTTTCTGTGAATCATTTTGAATTGCTTTGTGTAAGAATTGTGCTCTATAAATACACTTGCCATGCCTTGACTTACAGTCAATAACTAGAGTAAAATATCTAAATCAATCATAAGCGGGCGTGATTATACTTTACTTTTATTTATTTTTCTAAAAGCATCAGCTGCCTAATACCTGAAAGTATAAAAGGGGATAAAGAAACTTTTTTTTTTTTTTTTTAACAATTTTTGTTTGATTTGATCGATGTCTAAAATCCCCAAATGTTGTGGAAAAAACACCTCAAACCACACTCACAGATGAAACACAGCATGATAAAATATTGTTTTATCATTTGTTGCAGAACCAACAACAAAGTGTTGCCCCAGCCACAAAAAGAAAAAAGACATTTGGCAGTAATGTGAGGAGGCCTTTTACTCTGTCACTTCTAGCACGTCTGTGATCACTTCTTGTTAGATTCAGTGTAACATGTTATCCCGATGTTGTCACTTTGCACTGCCACCCAAGTTATTTTAGGCCCAATAATTGACAAATTAAGACCAAAATACCCTACTCCCCCCCCAAAAAATAACCCAAAAGTGAGAGGAGAGTGGCAAACAAAGTCGTACTATTTTGTGCACTTGTCTCCTGTTGTGTGTTTAGACGATTAAAAGCTTTCTGTAAAACGTTGCAGTTTGAATTTGAATGCATCTCAAAGAGAAAAAAAGAGAATGACTGCTACATGTTGTCCTCACACTCGGGATTGTTTCAGCGCTGAAGTTATAAAGTCCATGTGTTAAATGTTTGTAAACCATGTATGTCACTAAGTTGACTGACATCTGATGTAGCAATAACAAGCTATCAATCATGAGCTATTGACAACAAGGTGTTGAATGCACCTTTTGCGACGTTGGTAAGATATCATTGAGTTGTGTCTCACTTTAGACACTTTTCACATCTTCACAGTTATCATTATTATCACAGTATTGTTATTGTTATCTATACACACACTGAAATATTTGAACAAAGGTATTTACTTTTAAATAAATAAATAGACACACTGTTACAAACCCCACAATTTTGCATGTTTTGTGTTTTAAGTTTCACCGATAGAGTTTTAGTCTTTGTATTCTATCTGTTTTAATGGCTAATCTTTTATTGTTGTATATGTCAGGGTGTACCGTAGCACTTTAAGATTTATTTAAATGAAAAGGACGTAACAAATACAATCTATTATTATTATTTATTCTTTCTGGCGGGCGTCCTACTCTGTTCAGCAGTCCTTGAACGCACCATAAAACACCTCTGTCTCGTATTCTTCCAAGTATAGCTTGTATTCAGTTACATGACTTTGAACGGTAATAAACAAAGTGGTGATCCACCAAAACAACATGGATACTATGCAGCAAACTGAGTACGCAAGGGGCTCGGATCTTACCGCTAAAATACCAAAGACTATAAAAATGAGACTCATTACTTCCCTGCTTGGCACTCAGCATCAAGGGTTGGAATTGAGGGTTAAATCACCAAAAATGATTCCTGGGCGCGGCCATCGCTGCTGCCCACTGCTCCCCTCACCTCCCAGGGGGTGATCAAGGGTGATGGGTCAAATGGGGAGAATAATTTCGCCACACCTAGTGTGTGTGTGACAATCATTGGTACTTAACTTAAAAGCAGATACGAGCAAAATAAATGAATCGTGCATCATTTTTGCTCGAGTAAAATTATATTTCATGATTCAACTTTGCGTCATGTGAGGACGCATCCTTTTAAACAAACTGCCAGTAGCCTTCGATTGGCTTGATTCACTGTTTTTCATTTTCCTATTATGTTAACCGCTCATGAAGATAATTGGAATTGTGAAAGACGAATAAGTGATCGAATTACACAATATCTAGACTCGCCAAATTGGTTTCGAAAACACTCATAGCAAACATGTGTTTTAAGAACTCAGTTACAAGATCAAATGCAAATAAGATCATACTTAATGGGAAGTTTGAAATGTTAAAAATATGTCAAACAAACCTTTAACAAAGTAATCACTGCAAACTTCGCATTTTTCGACTCTACTCCCTTGGACTGGAGTGCGTGCCACTTCCCCGGTGTCTCTCGTAAAATCTTTAGCCCTTCTTGATTATCTATCGCGGAATTCTGTAGAATCCTTTGTCCTGTTTTCGATTTGAACGGTTGCAACAGCCTAAAACAACGCAAGCATAGGGCATTTTTCTCTGAAAAAGGCAAAATGCTGCCCAGAACGCTTTGACAACAGGCACTTGCCTGACCACCACTTTGAGCCTCGTGTATTTAATGAGCCGAACGTGACGTCAGGTGAATAAAACCCGTTGAACGATCACTCTGAGGCGGGGCCTCACCTGCCATCATGGAAAGAAAAAAAATGTAAGAAGAAAAAAAATTTATTAAATTGTTATATGTATCCAGTGATTATACTATAAAGTTATTTTCCATTTAACTTCACCAGTTTTAGATTATTTTTATTCAAAATCGCTGAATTTTCACATTTGCCGTTCAAATACTGAGAAGAGACGGTGCGGTGATCAGCAGCCAGTTGAGGCACGTCACTCAGTGCCTCAACATGGATTCCGGACTCGGCTAACTGCTGGCCTGCTTTGCAGTGAGACTGTATTGCTATATGAATTATATTATACATTTCCATAGTTTAGTTAGCCGAGGTATATAATGTACAGTGTATTTTGTCAACAACTGTATGTGTGTAACGTATTTCTTGTGCTGAGCGATCATAAAACGGCTGCAAAAGACGCACTGGCTGAGGCTCCAGTAGCCCCGCCTCCTGCACCCCCGCCGTGCTTAAACTTTTCACGTGCAAGATTGAATCTATTTAAAAAAGTTATTTCATAAGAAGCCAAAAAGTGCAAAAACAATAATGTTCGTGTTGGAGGAGTTGTGAATGACTGCAGGGCCACAACATTAGGTACACCTGCAGACTGCAGGTGTATCTAATTCACAACACGAACATTATTGTTTTTGCACTTTTTGGCTTCTTATTAAATAACTTTTGTAACCTATTTTCATGGGCTTTTCTCTTTGTGATGTTAAGTTCCTGTTATGCGCTGTTATACAGTATATGCCTTGAGCTCTTATTTTGAAGGCGCTAAGAGCGGAAGTGATGACACGGAGTGGAGCGGAGGTTTTTGAAAGAATGTAAATAAAGTGGTCCTCGTGTAAACTGGAGCCTCCGTGTTTGTTATTTTGTAGTTTCATACAGTATAGGCGACATTTATAAACCCTCGGTTACACTTTTTTAAATAGATTCAATCTTGCACGTGGAAAGTTTAAGTGAGGGCTTTAGTTGTGGACTTCATTTATAAGTAAAGGTAAGACCATAATAACGTTTTTTTTATTAAATGTGCTTTTTTGTGTGCTACAGTTTGTATGTGTAAAGCTAAAGTACCAATGATTGTCACACACACACTAGGTGTAATTAAATTTGTCGTCTGCATTTGACCCATCCCCTTGTTCACCCCCTGGGAGGTGAGGGAAGCAGTGGGCAGCAGCGGCGCCGCGCCCGGGAATCATTTTTGGTGATTTAACCCCCAATTCCAACCCTTGATGCTGAGTGCCAAGCAGGGAAGAATGCTGGTATGAGCTTTTAAACATAACCCGTTAACTGCTGCCAATCAAATGGTGAATAAGATACTCTTTAGGGTTCATATGTTTGTAAATCTGACTGTGATGAAGTCAGTGCCTCACCAGCCATCAACGTCACCGCACGTCACTGCTCTGTTCCAAGACAGCACAGCTTGTAGGTTCAGTATGCACAATTAAACAGCTTAGTTGCTCAGACGGCAATGTGTTCATATAAGTTCACATTGTGTTATGTTGTTTCCTTATTGGGGAAAGACATTCATTTCGCTTGTTTTCATGTTAGTGTTTAAGCTAGCGAGCTGGCACCAGTCAGTTCGTGAATTGATCCAAGTGCGGCATGGCGCAGTTGGGAGAGTGGCCGTGCCAGCAACCTGAGGGTTCCTGGTTCGATCCCTACCTTCTACCAACCTCATCACGTCCGTTGTGTCCTTGAGCAAGACACTTCACCCTTGCTCCTGATGAGTTCTGGTTAGGGCCTTGCATGGCTGCTCACGCCATCAGTGTGTGAATGTACGTGTGAATGTGGAAATAGTGTCAAAGCGCTTTGAGTACCTTGAAGGTAGAAAAGCGCTATACAAGTATAACCCATTCATCGATCATGTTTTTCGATCATTTTTATTTAAAAACGTTAATACTGGGATAGGCTCCAGCACTCCCCGCGACCCCATAAGGGACAAGCGGTAGAAAATGGATCGATGGAATACTAACCGTCGGGAGTTTTACCATGGTTATCACTGTTACCATCCCTAATGCAGACAATGCGAACAAAAATGCAAAGTTTTCATCTCTGCATTCTCAAACATTTATTTTTATGCAGCTAACCATCGACAGCAAGTGATGACGTCGTGCCTGCTTGCCTCATTACTAGTCAACATGTCAGCCTTGAGTGCTAATTGTTTAAAAGTGTGGGCTCTCTTTACCAATAAGACTGAAAATCCGGGTCATTAAAACAATTGTGTAAAAGCCATGGTGAGTAGACTTGTTTGCCCTTTGAGGATTTTTGTCTTTCCCAACCTATAAATGTTGTTACAATGTTAGACACTCACATTAATTAATTAAAGCGTCAAATCATAAGGTTCCTGCATTTGGATGTGAGCCTGCAAGCAGTTTTGAATGCCTCTGAATGCTGTCTTTTTTTTTTTTAAGTGGGCAATTTGTGATGTGTAAAAATAAGTTAACTACTTCAACCTCCTAAGAACCAGTGTCCTCCACAGTGGACATTTGTTTTTGGTCTTTTGTCAGAATCACTAATGTCAGAAAAAAACTATGGAAGTAGAATTGTCTCACATCAACTTATATATATCAATATGATATTAATACATATGCATATATTAATAAATATACAAATACAAATGTGATATACAAATAATTTGTATAAATAAACGCATATTTGTAAATATATTTTTGAGATTTGAAAATATATACAAATAAAATGTACAAATATAAAAATGTGACATACAAATAAATCAAGAATTTGTATAAACAAACGTGTATTTGTAAATATATTTTTGAGATTTGAATATAAATATGCTTGATTTTGTATTTGTATTGAATTTGCATATGTGGATCGCTTTTTTGCTTTTGTGTTGATGAGACATTCCTACCACAAACCAGATGCACAAATAAATGTGACCTACACACTCCCCTGAACAACCAGCAGAGGGCACTGCAGCCAGAGCGGTCTGGGTCACAGAACATTATGTGCATTATATGCAAAATGCCCGCAGTTCTCTGCACAAAAACAATCCACGTCTTTACAGAGAGAACGCACAACGGGCCTGAGCTAGTGAACATTAGCGTTGTACTAGCTAATGCTAATTTATCCAATTAATCTGAAAGACCGTGCTAGCTGCTTATTTTATTGTATCAATGCCGTTTAATGACCTTGTTCCGATGTAGATACTGATCTCTTATCAGTGCAATGTGTGTCAAATCATCCCAAAAGTCATGACGTAATATGACCCTCCCTAGTGTGCCTCTGATTGGCTAGCCAGTGTCTGACCATGGCTGTGACCCAGACTGCTCTGGCTGCAGTGCCCTCTGCTGGTTGTTCAGGGGAGTGTGTAGGTCACATTTATTTGTGTATCTGGTTTGTGGTAGGAATGATTCATCGACACAAAAGCAAAAAAGCGATCCACATATGCAAATTCAATACAAATACAAATACAAAATCAAGCATATTCAAATGTCAAAAATATATTTACAAATACACGTTTATTAATACAAATCCTTGATTTATTTGTATGTCACATTTTTCTATTTATACATTTTATTTGTATATATTTTCAAATCTCAAAAATATATTCACAAATACACGTTCATACAAATTACTTATTTGTATATCACATTTGTATTTGTATTTGTGTATTTATTAATATATGCATGTTTATTAATATCATATTGATATATATATAAATTGACGTGAGACAATTCTACTTCCATAAAAAATAGCCCTGCTATTTAAATTACAAATGTCCACACTCTTGTTGTCTTTCAGCTTCTACCATCAAGAGTGACAAAAGTGCGTAAAGCGCATGTATGATTTGGCTCGTTTGTGTTTTTTGTTTTATACCAGATGCCTGTCGCTGAAGACGATGATGAAGAAGGCGGACATATTGTGCAAAGATCCCACAAAAAGTGAGTACGCCTCTCTTAATTATGGTGCTCACATTGACGTGTTGTGTTGCCATTGGTAAGAAAACAAGGAGAAACATGATAGCAACATTTATGAATGTCATAAAATAAAATGTAGTAATTTATGTGCATTTAGTATATTGCCAAGAAAGAAGATGCTTACTTGAATCAAGGTGGTTATGTTTCTTAACTTGTTTCAAGCAAGCATACAGTTACAATATGGTACATCACATATATCCAGTTTCTCAACATGTTGAAAGGGAGGAAGAAGCTACACCTTTTTCATCTCATAGCAATGTGTTACACATTTGTGTGTTACCTTCCTGTACTCAATTTGTAACAAACAAATTGAATAAATAAATAAAGTTCTCATGAATAAATATTTAAGTATAAATTGTGATTCACATAATGAGATGATTAGGATTATCTCAATAACTTTTAGCATTCACTTGCAGAGAATGGAGCTTCACGTCTGTGTTTATATTACAGTTGAGTGCATTGATAACATAAAATGTAAATTGTTGTTACACTAACTCCTTTATTTGGATGGAAGCAAAAGCTCAACAGGGAAAGTAAGCAGGAATTCCAAAGTCATTTTTTATCGGAGACTCCCAAGTCATCAAAACATGTCAAGACACCTCTTCTCGACCAATCACACACTTTGGGCTTCACAATAAAAGCGCTATGCGTCAAATTCGGTTCAACTAGGGTGGCAAAATGAAAAATTGTCTTACATTACGATCATGCTTTGTCAAAAATGTTTTATAATCAATTTTGTCTTATTTCTACCTAAATAAATGTTTTATGGCCAATCGAAATAAAGTGTGGAAAATTATTTTATAACATGTTCTGATTGATAGTCTGCAATTACAAAATGTTTAGCAGGCTGAATATTACACTTTAATAATAAATAGAGAAATCCAAAGAGGTTCATTACGTTTTCAAAAATGTTTGCAATTTGTTATTCTTATAGCCAGACCTGTGTGTTTACTTCCGTACCTGACGGTTTCAGAAGTAAATACACAGGGATGGCTATAAGAATAACAAATTGAATAAATAGAGAAGGTTAAAGTTTGTCATGCAGATAAATGATGACCATTAACTTGCACAACATGTGATGTACAAAATATCAGAAGCATTTATTCAGGTAAAAATATCACAGATTACATTACCAAACATCTTTGACAATCAAACCATGATCGTAACAATCCAGATTAGGTGTTATTAATGTGTAAAATTGGTATCTAAACATGGTGTAGCTCCTCTCCTCTGAATGCAAGTGCTTCTACAGCAGGAATACAAATTCTGTATTGCTACAAAATACAAAATCTGTCAAGACACCAATACTTGCACAGGTATTTTTTTTTATTGGCATTAAAAGTGTGTTTATGCCCGTTTTGTGTTGCACTGTTTAAAAAAAAGAATAATGTTTACAAAACGTGTCATTAAAGCAAACAAATTGTCCAGTCATTGTAATAAAAACTTGAAAATGATCTGTGTAGGGTACACTTATTGATAATGAAACAGTATATCTATCTGCGATTTATCGTGAATAATTTTGAGTTAACTATGAACAAACTGATTAATCGCGATTAAATATTTTACTTGTTTGACAGCCTTATATTAAATATTTTGATGTAAGTTTTGATTGTCCATGACTCACCCAGAATAGGTGTTCTTAAAGGTAAACAAAAATACTAAATCACAAAATACTATAAATATGTTATTATATATATGCCTGTTACTACATTGCATACATACTTACAGCATGTATATAAAATGTTGGAGGTTTTGGGAGGGCTTTTAGATGGATTTACAAGCGGAGTAGATTGTTATTGCGTTCGCTGCTTCGTACTAGTGAACTTTTTCACTAATTAGAATGCACAGAAAAGGGAAAGGCATGTTAGGTAGTGGGCTATGGACAACATTGTTTCCAGGTTTTCACGGGCCATATAAAATGATGTGGCGTGCCAGATGTGGCCCCAGGGCCTTGAGTTTGACATAGATTGATTCAGATTCAAAAAGATAAGGTTATGAATCCCCATTTGTCGGAAAATAGTTGTATTTGTTGTCTGTTTCCAAGTCTGACACACACACACACACGTTTGTTTCTGGAAGTAGGAAAACACATTTCTTGCCGGAAGTCGGAATTTCGCTGCTATGAAAACCGAAATAAATGCGCAGAGGAAATAAATTCCGGTAATCCATAAAATGACCAAAATACAGTAAATATTATTATATATTACATATTGTTATGAACGTGTCTGCTACTACATTATTTATACTTATGTGTATAGAAAACGTTGGGTTTTGAAGTTATTTTAGAGGGCTTTAAAGGCTACAATGGTGACTCCCATTAGCCGCATTTTGCAACCGTTTTTTATCATTTTTAAAATAATAATAAAAAAAAAAACACGTGTTCTTGTCCCTCATAATGATTGTGAACGATAGGCAAAATTACCACTCTTCCCAAAAAAAAAAAAAAAAAAGTGCAGTTCCCCTTTAAAGACAGAATGATTTCACAAAGTTGTTGATACCAGAGGTGTCCAAATCCCAGCGGCCCATTTGTGGGACTTTTGTGTTCTTCAGCTAAATGTTGAAGAAAAATACAGTAGCATGAAAAGAGAGCAAATATTTTTCATCAACTTTAAAGTAGCCTATGCCATTTAAAATGGGTCTCGTTGAAGGCCAGGGATTGGAGCTGTGAGCGCGGCCTTGGAAGCGTCCGATACTTCGGCCCACCACTTCTTTTATTTACTTATTTTCTTTTTAAACTGCCGAATGAAAATTGTCCTTGGAAATTAATTCCTAAAGACAACATTTTGCTTTTCACTCTTTCTTTAAACTTATTTGACAGACTAGATGAGGCAATTCCTGAAAGAATTGCGTGTGAATGCTCCAATGCTGAAGTTGAACTGAAATGCTGATAGAATGTAAGAATAGCTTGAATGTTGAAATAGTTTCAATGTTAAAGATCTGATGCTGAACTGAAATGCTAATGGAATGTAGGATGTATCAAAGAATGGTTTAAATGTTGAAATTGTTTGAATGTGGAAGACTTGATGCTAAACTGAAATACTCGTGGAATGTAAAAATGGTTTGAAAGTTTAAATAGATTAAAGGTTAAAATGGTTTGAGAGAAGTAGAGCAGAAGCTGTACTGAAATGTAGTATGATGCTAAATAATGGTGAAGTTACTGTAAAAGATTTAAATTAAGAGGTTGCTAAAATGCGAGCATAAACTGTTAGCATGCTAACAGTAGCATGAATAACAGGGGAATAGCGAGCATACTTCTAAGATGGCACCAAGTCACAAAATCCATGTTTATTAGGTCTTAGACGTTACATTTTTTTGTAAAATGTTAACCTTTAACTAAAATAAAAAATAGTGGGGTCATGATCTGTGGTCTTAACGACCACTATCTAACCTTCTGCACCCGCAAAATAGCTAAACCCATAGCCAACGGCCACATAACAGTTCAATCCAGATCCCTTAAAAAAATACTCCAGTGATAATTTCAACCTAAAATTAGGTGAGTGGGACTTGTCCCCTATGCTCACGAGCAACCTGATCGATGATGCTTGGGATTGCTTCAAAACAGCGTTCCTAACGATCATACTTGCCAACCTTGAGACCTCCGATTTCGGGAGGTGGGGGGTTGGGGGGTGGGGTCTGGGGTGGGGTCTGGGGCGTGGTTGGGGGCGGGGGGCGTGGTTGTGGCCGTGGTTAAGAGGGGAGGAGTATATTTACAGCTAGAATTCACCAAGTCAAGTATTTCATATACAGTATATATATATATATATATATATATATATATATATATATATATATATATATATAGAGAGAGAGAGAGAGAGAGAGAGAGACTTAGACTTAGACTTCCTTTTTTATTGTCATTCAAATTTGAACTTTACAGTACAGATAAGAACGAAATTTCGTTACATAAGCTCATGGTAGTGCAGGATAAAAAAGCAATAAGGTGCATATATAAATAAATAAATAGGTTTCTGTACAGATAAATATATTGCACTTTTTCACATATGTCCACGTTTATGGATGTATGTTATATATATTTTTTTTTATTCCAGCGAGTTAATCCATTTTGGGGGGAGTTGAGGGGATAATTTAATTATGATGCGTTCAAGAGTCTTACAGCCTGAGGGAAGAATCTGTTACAGAACCTGGAGGTTCTGCTTCAGAAGCTGCGGAACACATGTATATGTATATGTATATGTATGTATATATATATATATATATATATATATATATATACATCCTGAAAATATGCAAACAAAACTGTGTTTAGATAATTGATACTTCAAACTTGCATAAATAAATCTTAAGAAATATAACATAACTTGGTTTCTGAGAGCTTCAAAATGTAATGAATAAAATGCTAAAGTTGTTGATAAACAAGCAATTATTCTAATAATTAAATGTGGTCATTTTAAATGAATTATTATGATCATTTAAAATTAATTGCTTCAAATATGTTTATTTTAATGTATAATTCTATGGCTGGATGTAATAAGGAGTCAGAAAAAATACAAATGCTGCATCCCTAATGAGTCCTGAGGAAATACAAATATTCTGTAATATTTTTTGTTTTCAGAAATACAGATTGTGGCTCCTATAGATACACATATAGGCCTAGATACCTCGTCTTACTGAATCATCCAGGCAGGCATTGATTGCCCTCTGGCAGCAGTCCTTTAGGTCACACATAGATGCTCTTTGAACCATCTTCGTTGCCATTCGATCCAGCTCTGTGACCATTCTGCGATCAGCTTCTACAAGGAATTGCTCCTTCATCTCCCACAGAAGCTGTAAGGAGGGATAAAAAGTGTCATCTCAAAATACTTGATGATCATAAATGAAATAATACACATACAATTAAATATGGTCAATTCAATGCTTGAAGATACCAACTATTTTAGGAAGCTTCAGTGCGGGAAACTTTTCGATGATTTCCTCTGCCTTGGCAGTTGCCATGAAGGTCTTTCGGTATGCATAGGTTCGTCTCATTCTCTCCTTTAAAGAGTTCAGATCTGGGTGTACCTTAAGCATCTCTGTAGACATTTCATTGATATGAGCTTCAATGCTCCTTTCATCCTCTCTACATTCTTCACTCTCCTGAGCCTATATGCATTCAAGAAAAATGACAAGCAATATAGTAAGAGGTAACCATTAAGATGAGGTGTACATGTTTTTTAAAAAGTTATATAATATCGAAGAATCATCCTCTCTGTAACCTTCGTCTTGTGTTATCTTTCTGCTACCGCTATGTTGGAGACCAAGCTCAAGCCCAGTCCCCCTGCTCCTCCTACCCGCACATTAGTGTGTGCTCAACATGGATGTATTAGATCCATGGTGCTCACCAGCCCACCCATCCCTCCAAAGACGAGCTAGATGGCGACCGCAACGCCGCTACCGACAACGTTAAAGCTCCTTCTAACATTGACAATTTATACTATATTATTTCATTAAAATAACAACTACGATAACCTTTTTAGGATGATTTCAGATTAATTGTACAGATATATTGTAACCTATTTTGTTATGGCAGCTCTCAGCAGAGCTTTGTCCACAATACAATTTGTTTGTTTGTTTTCTACAAGAAAACAAAGAAATAAGCAAACGAACAAAACATAACAAAAAACAAATGCTTAGTCCACCTTTTACCATAAAAGTCCTCAGCTAGGGTCAAGCATGCTGAAATAAGATATTATATTTAGCTCACCTTGATTCTCGGAAGTTTCTTCTGTTCTCTCTCCTGTTCTTCTTTGTTCTGTTCTGCTCACAGTAATCACTATTGGTATGTCACACCTGGTTTGTAGGCAGGAAAGACCAGACCATGTGGTGCAATCCATGGAGCAACCAGCTCTTAACTCACACATGACAGCCACCATCATGCCAGCTCCCTGGCCCAACACACCAAACCTTGCCCTTTCCCCTGGGAGATCAGGGTTCAATTCCCAGTATCAACAAACCCTGATGTAGTAGCCTCAAAGTCAGCTTCACAGTGTGATTTTTGCATCAGTTAAGGCTTGGCCTCTGACATTAAAGACCGTTGTCTATCAATGAACTTATATGCAGCTTCACAACTCGACTAAGCCAGTCAGCAGGGTACAGCAGCCATGGGATGAGGCCGATCATGGAAAAGTATGAGGAGGAGACAAATACATGAGTAAAATTGTCTGTAAAATAAGTGTTTGATATGTTTTAAATTGTCTGTCACTAATCCACACATCACCTCAGTATGCATTAACATGGTCACTCTGCGTCAACCAGGCCTTGAACTCACAACTTCAAACTGTATCCCTAGATCACCTGATTTGTAACAAACTTTCAAAAGCATTTGTCCAGTGAGTCGTATAGCTCACTTAGATGCCCCAGAAAGAGGGGTTATATCCTTGCTGCAGGGACCACCTTGCTAGTTCTTTGCTGTGTGTCATTTCCTCCTGAAGAAGGGAGTAGTGTAACTAAACTAAATAAACACAATTATAACTGCTGCGCAGCGATGGGTCGGGTCCGGGCGATTTTTGGCAAATTAAGGCAATTCTGAGCAACAAACAGGAGAACAGGAAGGCAAGAAAGTTGACATTATAATGTTCCTTTTGCACCAGTTGAGGCTAAAATCCACAACAATAGAACCAAAGACTGTGGTCTATCATGCTGAGCTAATTGGCAAGTGACAATTCAACAGTGGCTTCACAAATTGATTAAGCCATTCACTGTTGTGCATGCAGATTTGAAACCGCTGTAAATATATCAGTTATCAAGACAAAAATCTGAAAATACACATATTGCATCTAGACAGAATGGAGATATTGGTCATTTGATTTTTTAATTGATTCGATTTGCTCCATAAGTTAATAACTGATGTTTAATCTATCATGACTCTAAAATGTATATGTTTGCTTCACAAAGACCATCTGGCATTTTCAGGAGCTGTCATCACCGCCTTTGTCAGGGCTTGAACCCAGGTTCTTTGGCACCAAGAACCAGCTCCTAAATCACTGAGCTATTTCTCAAACGGAATCACCAGCCAGACAGCAGTTGTCAAGGCAGATTTCAAAAATGGTCCTCCCAGTCACAGCTAATCTTTGCCTGAGTCAACAAGATTTGCTGATGAAGATCTTGCTTTCTTATAATTAATGGTTGTGGAAATAAATTGGTAACAGACCATTTCAGTTATAGGACTGCCATTATTTGTATGTCTGATCAGAAGGTGTAAGGTAATAGACTAGTATGGTGGACCTAATGACTGAAGGCAGCCAGCTGGTTAGCTCAGTCACTATTGCCAGTGACTTTAGACTGGGTGGCAGGTGTTCAAATCCCAAGATGGGCAATTATGTTACAGTTTGATCAACAGGATCTGGGGAAGAAGAGTTTGCTTTAAAATAAACAAAACAATTGTATATGAAAAGTATTTGTATCAGTAGTCACAAGGAAATGTATTTTGCACCATTATTGGCAAATGTTATCAGGAAGTATGTCCCTGGTGACACAGGATCTTACCCATGCTTTCAACAATCCCTGAAGAACTCTTTCTTCCAAAAACGGTTCTCTGGATCAAAATGGTTCTTACTGGAACCATTAGCGTTACCAAGAACCCTTGAAAAACCCTTTCTTCGGGAAAGGGTTTTTCAGAAGCAAATGGTTCCAGTTAGAACCTCAGCCCTTGTAGAAGAACCCTTTTGGAACCCTTATTTCTAAGAGTGTAGCACTTCCAAAACCCTCAAATCTAGACTCCAAACATCCCAGAACAAGCTAGTCAGATCACTTCTAGACCTCCACCCCAGATCACATCTCACTCCTACCCACTTCTCCAAAGTGGGCTGGCTCAGGGTGGAGGACAGAGTAAAACAACTTGCACTGAGCCTAGTCTATAAAATCCGCTCCACCTCCCTAATACCGAAGTACATGTCAAACTACTTCCTTAACGTAAATGACCGCCATAACCACAACACCAGGGGGAGCTCCACTAACCACGTTAAACCCAGATTCCGATCTAACAAAGGTCTTAACTCATTCTCTTTCTATGGCACATCAATATGGAATGCACTCCCAACAGGTGTAAAAGAGAGGGCATCTCTATCCTCCTTCAAAACCACACTAAATTAACACCTCCAGGCGACTTCAACCCTTAACAAACACCCTCCCCCTTCCACATCCCACCTCCACGGATTGTAAATAATCAAATGTAAATAATCAAATGTAGATACTTATTCTTATGCTTTCTGGTCTCTCTCTCTCTCTCTCTCTCTCTCTCTCTATGTCCACTACTTGCTGTACATATCCTACCAAGTCAGTCCTACACTGTTCCAATGTCCATTTCTCTGATGATGCAATTGTTGATGACTGAAGTGTTGATATCAACCAAACCTAACCCCCCCCCCCCCCCCCTCCACATCCCACACCCCAGATTGTAAATGTAAATAATTCTATGTATATACTCTGATGATTATCATGTGTGATGACTGTATTATGATGATAGTATATATTTGATAGTATATATCTGTATCATGATTTAATTTAAGTGCACCTCAACTTAAACAAGTTAAAAAACATATTCGGGTGTTACCATTTAGTGGTCAATTGTACGGAAGATGTACTGCACTGTGCAATCTACTAATAAAAGTCTCAATCAATCAAAAAAACAATCAAGCATGAAATGTTAGCGTGCTAATATTAGCACCCTAATATTAGCATGCTAACATGTGAAACGCAAGCTTACTTTTACGATGGCGCCAACTAATGGAATTTGTGACTATTAGGTTAAAAAGTAAAAGGTTACATCAACTGCTAACATAAAACATTAACATGCTAACACTAGCATACTAACAGGGGAACAGCTAGCAAAAAATGGCGCCATGTAATAAAATTCATGAGGTGAACATGTTGGTGTTAGAACTAATCGAATCGGTTGAGAAATGTGGAAATTGTGGAACTTGGAAAAATGTCCTATTCATTTCAATGGGAATTTCCTGGTCATTTGAGAATTTTGGGAAATGCGGGAATTTTTTGAAGGTGATAAATAGCATGAATGCCCTGAATGAGCTGAACTTATTGGTGTTGTAATGGTTTGAATCGGTGAAGACATGTTGAAGTAGTAACACTTTTTCATTGAGAAGTGGTAATACGGAATTCCTGGAATTATGGGAAAACCAGGAATTTTTCTATTTCTTAAACCAAGTTGTTTTTTCCTGACTAAGAGGAATGTTTTGACGGTGTAATGGTTGAAATGGGTTGAAAGATGTGAAAGGAGTAGTCTAATGTAAACCTGGTGGAAACAGATTACAAAAAACGTGAATTCCTGGAAATGAATTGAATGTGGAAAAATAGTCGTTTGAATCACCAGGATTAGTTAAATGTGTTAAAGGTGGAATGATTTGAATCGGATGAAAAATGTGGGAATTGTGGAAGTTTTAAAAATGAACAATTCATTTTCAATAGGGAAAATATCCAGGTAAAGTAGGAATTGTGGAAAATCCGGGAATTTTTTTGTATTGTTGAAGTGGAGCACTCAATTCCTGAACAGGCGGAATATTTTGAAGTTGTATGGTTGTGAATCGGATGAAAAATGTGGGAATTGTGGGACTTTGAAAAATGTCCTGTTCATTTCAATAGGAATTTCCAGAACATTTGGGAATTTCAGAAAAAGCTGGATTTTTTTGGAAAATGGTAAAAAAAATAAAAAAATAAAGTAAAAAAAACTTGAATGAGTTGAAATGGTTGGTGTTGAAATTGTTCGAATCGGTCAAGAAATGTTGAAGTAGAAACATTTTTAATTGAGAAATGGTATCACAGAATTCCTGGAATTTTGGGAAAACCGTGATTTTTTCTGGTTCAAAAAATAATCTCGTTTTTTGTCCTGATTAAGAGGAATGTTTTAACGGTGGAACGGTTGAAATGGGTTGAAACATGTCGAAGCAGTCGTCAAAATAAAAAAGGGTGGAAATAGGGCTTTGGAAAACCAGGAATTCTGCGAAATCTTGGAATTTTTTTTAACTTGAAAAAATGGTAGTTTGAAATTCCAGGATGGTGGAATGTGTTGAAGGTGGAATGGTTGGAACAGGTTAAAAAATGTGGAAATGGTGAAAGTTTGAAAAATGGCCGACTCATTTTAAATGGGAATAATGTCCAGGAAAATGGGAATTTTGGGAAATCTGTGAATATTTGGAACTTGTCGATGGAAACAGGCGATTCCCGAATAGGCAGCACAATTTGAAGTTGAAACGGTTGGAATCGGATGAAAAATTTGGAACCATTCACACATATGTATTTCGACACCAAAATGTATCTATGTATTATTATTATTATTATTATTATTATTATCTGGAGAATCATAATAAATCACACATATGTTTTACTACACCAATTTTTTATTTATGTATTATTATCATCGTCTGGAGAATATTAATAATAATAATAATAATAATAATACATAGATACATTTTGGTGAAGACAAACGTGTGTGAATGCTTTGTAGTGCACCAAAACCTTTTTACTTTTATTTCTTTAACATGTATTGAATTGAAATTTCCAAGGCTAAAACCACTCGGTGATTACATTTTCTGCTCTACCTTCCTCCCCACCACTGGATTCCAAATAAACACAGTGGAAGTTAGGTTTTAATCATTTTTTTCTGATTGAGGCATTAATTGAATCAAAACTAATCTCCTCCGCCTCTAAACAAGTTTGCACGCTGCTGGTTGGCATCCGGCTTGTAATGAGTTGTCTCGACCCTGTAAAATGAAAAGCCCGCAGCCATTAACTTATTAAAATAGTAAATCAAAAACATATAGAAAGGGAGACCAATCAGCAGTGTATGGAATGTTAATTTAGTCCTCAATTCAGGAGACTTATTTTTTTCTTCTGGTGCAGGTTAGTTTGAAAGCCTTTTTCATATCTATGAAATATTTAATCCCCCCAGGCCTCTTTTGAAGGAATGCATAAACAAAAAGTAAAGAAAGAAGATGTCATACTGCTGCCCTCTGTTGGCTCTATTTAAAGCTGTGAGAACAGGTTTGACCTGCCAAGAACTTTCTGCATGCACTTTGCCACAAATGTATTCTATTTGCAAAATATCACCTGATCAAAAAAAGATGTTTTGTGTTCTTTGTGTTGACAGGGTCTACTAAAGGTCAATTTAATTTTTGTTGATCTTTTTAGCGCTGCATACTTTAGTCGTTATTGGTAGGCATAATTAATGAGGAATTAATTCATCAGGAATAATTTACTAAAACATGATGGTTTGTTTTGTTTGCAATGAATGACGGGTTCAACTATCAAGGTTTGATAGGTTGCAATAACACAATCTTTTGTTGCAGAGAACATTTCTGACACATTGAAAGATTGAGCGGGACATTAATGTAGCCTTTTTGTCCATTACACAGTTCCACATTCCTTGGAGCCTCAGAATTGAAATGAGAAGTTTTTATTAAAATTAAATTAACTTACTATGATGTATTTCATTCATTAAGCATGCAATTATTTGAGCACATTTAAAGGGTTTTTAATCAAAACTTGCTAAAAATTGTGTCTCACTTACCTATAAACACTATGTTGGTCAACAATGGAGGGTGAAAAAGACATGATACGAATATACAGTCGTCTCTCGCCACTAAGTCACATGGCAGATTAAAAAATATATATACATGTATATTCTACAACTTTTTGGACCTGAATTAAGCATTTTCAAGCATAAAATGACCAAATGAACTTAAAATATCAATAGTTTACACTATAGTAGTATTGGCCACGAGAGGAAACTAAACCAATCAGATCATACTGTTCAGCCAATCAGTGGCCACTGATTGGCTCAGCCTCAGGCAGCATTACTATATTGGATTAAAAGAGGTGACTAAAGGGCATTATGTCATGTCTCTAGGGCTCTCATAATGTTGACAAGCATATTTAGAAGGCTTTAATGTTTTAGTAAGTAGTTTAGTATGAAGATATTTACAGTCATCCCTTGCCACATTGTGCTTCAAATATTGTGGCTTTACCACATCGCAGATTTTTTTCTCTCAAGCATATTCTACAATTTTTGGGTTTTAAATTAAACATTTTCAAGCATAAAAATGGCTAAATAAACTAAAAATAGCAATACTACCATTTGTCAATAAAGGACACCAAACCAATCAGATCACGCTGTCCGGTATCGTGGCCACTGATTGGCTCAACCTCAGACATCATTACTATATTAAATTAAGGGTGTATTTAATGTCTAGGGCAGGGGCCGGGAACCTTTTTGGTTGAGAGAGTCATGGAAGCCAAATATTTAAAAATGTATTTCCGTAAGAGCCATATAATATTTTTTTAAACTGAATACAACTAAGTGCGTTTTAAGTATCACCAACATTTTTAGAGTATAATAAGTCTCTTATTATTTTTAATAACATTGTTATTCTGAAGCTAACCAATAATAAATAAAATACTTCTTACCGTTAATGCGACTTCTAGAACAGGTGCGGTAGAAAACTAATGGATGGATTAAAATGCATGAGAATGTTTAATATTTTCAACGTTATTGTGACCACCAGCGGAATTATTAATTACTTATTGTGTTAAGCAATGTCAGGTAAGATTAATCTCAGAGCCAGATGCAGTCATCAAAAGAGCCACATCTGGCTCGAGAGCCATAGGTTCCCTACCCCTGGTCTAGAGTGCTCTCATAATGCCCTACCCCTGGTCTAGAGTGCTCTCATAATGTTGAAAGACATTTCAAAAAGTAGTAAACCTTGTTCTTATGCTCTAGCTTTAAAAGTACGTGATTTGATATATTTATCGTTGTCACATCAGGAACCAATTAACCGCGATAAACGGATGATTACTGAACATTCTTCCAAAAACCAGCGTCCCCAGCAGTAGACATTTGCTTTGATGTTGTTTTTTTTTTTTTTTGTCAAATAACTGTCTATCTGTGTTGGCCCTGCGATGAGGTGGCGACTTGTCCAGGGTGTACCCCGCCTTCCGCCCGATTGTAGCTGAGATAGGCTCCAGTGCCCCCGCGACCCCAAAAGGGAATAAGCGGTAGAAAATGGATGGATGGATTGCTAAAATTATGCAAAGCACTAATATCCGGTGTAGAGGACGCTGGCTCTCATCAGGATATGTACCGTATTTTCCGGACTACAAGCCACTACTTTCTTCCCTTGCTTTGAACACTGCGGTTTTTACAAAGGTGTGGCTAATCTATGGCTTTTTCTTTGCCAATGAGTAAATTGTGACGCATGGGTCACATGGGTCGGATGGCTACGATAATTGGCTCGTTCCAAAGATGCAGAAACCCGAGGAGTCAACATGCAGGTGAAAAGGTATTTAATCTGAGGCTCAAATAAACAAAAGACCAGTACTGCTAGGAAATGCAAAACAAACAGAAAGCTGGACGACAGCAAAAACTTACAAAAAGTTAGGCGCAGAGACGGCGTCCACATTGGATAGATATCTGTCCATCAGCAATCAAAGTCCCGGCAAAGAATGGTGGCCAAGACTTAACTTAAATAGTCCTAATTGCTGACACAAAACAGGTGCGGGAACAACGCTCAACGGCAGGAGTCAAGTCGCTGCGGGGAAACACAAAAATGGAAGTGCCACCAAAATAAAAGTACAGGACTGGAACTAAAGCGCGAAACACAGGAAAAAACTAAGAAACTCAAAATAAGGCACAGGCCGTGACATAAATTATGGAATGGATTAAGCAAAGAAATCCAGCAATCTGAAACTTTTAAAACTCAAAAGTGTTCACAAAGTACAAGGAAGAAGAATCCGGATAAACATCTTGAAGTTTATTAAAAAGGGGGACATCTTATTCATCTCATAAAGGATAAATACAGTCATCAATGACCTTTCTGTTTTGTTTCACCAGCCGTTTTACTGCCGTGTTAAAGGCACCGTTTGGAAACAATTAAGGTATGTAAGTAAATATTTACAAAATATTTCAATCAATCAATCAATCAATGTTTATTTATATAGCCCTAAATCACAAGTGTCTCAAAGGGCTGCACAAGCCACAACGACATCCTCGGTACAAAGCCCACATAAGAGCAAGGAAAAACTCACCCCAGTGGGACGTCGATGTGAATGACTATGAGAAACCTTGGAGAGGACCGCATATGTGGGTAACCCCCCCCCCCCCCTCTAGGGGAGACCGAAAGCAATGGATGTCGAGTGGGTCTGACATAATATTGTGAGAGTCCAGTCCATAGTGGATCCAACATAATAGTAAGAGTCCAGTCCATAGTGGGGCCAGCAGGACACCATCCCGAGCGGAGACGGGTCAGCAGCGCAGAGATGTTCCCAGCCGATGCACAGGCGAGCGGTCCACCCCGGGTCCCGATTCTGGACAGCCAGCACTTCATCCATGGCCACCGGACCCCCCCCCTCCACAAGGAATAGAGGAGCAGAGGAGAAAAGAAAAGAAACGGCAGATCAACTGGTCTAACAGGGGGGCTATTTAAAGGCTAGAGTATACAAATGAGTTTTAAGATGGGACTTCAATGCTTCTACTGAGGTAGTATCTCTAATTGTTACCGGGAGGGCATTCCATAGGACTGGAGCCCAAATAGAAAACACTCTATAGCCCGCATACTTTTTTTTGGGCTCTGGGAATCACTAATAAGCCGGAGTTCTTTGATATTCTTTCTATGTAAATATCTAATTTTACAATATATCTGCGGCTAATATATGAAACTTTTTTTTATTTTTGTTTTTATTTGTTGGGTGCGGCTTATATATTGGAAAATATGATACTCTAATACAGGGGTGTCAAACTCATTTTAAATGGGGGGGGGCAACATGGAGAAAAATCTACTCCCAAGTGGGCCGGACTGGTAAAATCAAGGCACGATAACTTAAAAATAAAGACAACTTCAGATTGTTTTCTTTGTTTAAAAATAGAACAATCACATTCTGAAAATGTACACGTCATAATGTTGTTGTTTTTTTTTTTTACACCTACATTTTGTGATAATAGTATTCTATCTTTATTTGTCGTTGTTTATAGGTTCTGAATAAATCATGTGACAAGGTTCATCAGTCAACTCATTGGTGTTAATTTTCAATCTATCAAGATAAAAAAATAATATCAAAATCAAATTACAGGATGTAATTTCTGTTGTTTGCTCATTTTCCACTACTGGTGCACTAACATTAGGTGGTTTATCTTTTTTACATATGTAGCATCATCTACAAAGATACAAATAATTGCTATTGCGACATCTAGTGGACACATTTAGAACAGCTGTGTCTTTCATTCAACAATTTGGCACATTTTTATACTTTGCAAACTCATCTCGCGGGCCGGATAAAACCTGTTTGTGGGCCTGATCCGGCCCGCGAGCCGTATGTTTGAGACCCCTGCTCTAATATATAATTTTCCCCTGATAATGCTTGTACAAGCAGAGTTAAAATGTTCAGTTTCAATATGAATTGTAATACGTTTACTTATTCAGGACAGTACTAAAGTTTTGGACCATTTTTCAGTCATTTTGACAGCATTACATACAGTCCTGCCTCTAATTACACATCACGTCCTAATTAGGCACCAGGTCTAATAATTAGAAATCTCATTCCATCAGTTCAACAATCAAATCTTAGTGTAACCTTTTTCTCATTATGTAATGTATATATAGAGAATAAGAAATAACACTAACATTTGTATTATATAATTAATTCAAACAGAGAATGAGCAAAACTTGTAACATTGGAACATTTTTTTAATTCACCGATATATAAAAAATATAGATACTACAATGCTGACTATTTTGCTGTGTATTAAAAAAAAAGTCAGTTTTTAAATATTTTTGGGGGTTTTGACTCAAATTCAATCTTGTGGACGGGGCATCCTCTGAACAATGTGTTACAAGCCTTTTTATTGGTCAGACTTGGATAATGGCGTGCCCTTATGGGTGTAACTGCCGACTACTTCCCCCCTTAACACATTTGGAGGGAAAATACCAAAAACAAAGGGTGACCAATAAAAAAGCTATTGTTCAGAAGAGAAGTTGTGTCCAACCCCCAAAGCAAGGATTTGTAACCAAAAAAATGTGCTACCAAAAAAGTATTATTTTTATTTCTTATTTTATTTATTTCGGTTTTAAATCCATTATTCTTGGTTGTTTGCAATTTTTGGGGGTTGCAAATCCACTTTTTGTTTGGTTGCATAAAATTGCCTCAGAGGGTCACCTGTAACAGTAAATATTCATGAATTTTATAATTATATGTTTATAAAATTCATAAATATTTAATAATAGCACCATTATACACAATTGCCTATTCATTTTTATTTATTTTTTACTAACAGATTGGTGAATATCTTGCTTTGAAATCATAGATCGAGGTGACTAGCATGCAGGTATTTAAGTATTTGCTCGGAATATATATGTTGCATGATCAAATAATATTAAAGTTTAAAATATATTGCAAGAAGGACATGTTTTTTGGTCAAAATGGAAAGAAATAATATATTTACAGCAATCTCTCATTTATTACTGTTAATTGGTTCCGGACATGACCATGATAAATGAATTTTCACAAAGTAGGCATCATTCATTATAAATCAAATATTTTCATATTTATAACATAAACATTTTTTTTTACAACCGTCTAAATACGTTTTTCAGCATTAAGCCTCTAGCATGAAATAACACCCTTTAGGCGTCTTTACACTAATTTAATCCATATTATAGTAATACTGCCTGAGGCTGGCCACGACTAATTGAGTGGCCAATACTGTTGTATCGATATTTTTACTTAATTTAGTCATTTTATGCTTGACAATTCTAATTTTAGGATAAAATGTTATAGAATATGCCTAAAAAAAACTATTAAATGTGAGATATTATTAAAGTGCTATTAAGTGCTTTATTGCTTGAATTGCTAAAATATTTAAAGTGCATCTAACTCTTTTAGGTTTTGCTCCCATTTTCCTTTTTTTTTTAGACTCACCGAGTTGGTGTTTTTTCGAAAAACTCTTAGCAAACATGTGTTTAAGAAATACAAATACTATCAAGCTAATACTTAAATGGGAAATAATAAACGTTCAAAGTAATCAAACTAAACTTTGACGTCGTGACCACTGCAAACTCATGCATTCTTCGACTCTGTTTGCTTGGACTGGAGTGTGAGCTGCATGCTTTTCTTGTCGTGGTTTTGTAAAATCCTGCACTCTTTTGATAACCTCTCAAGGAACTCTTAAGGAACCTTTATCCTTTTCGCGATTTGAACAGTTCGTACAGCCGAAAACAACACAAGCACAGGTCATTTTGTCTTCGAGAAAGGTTAAATGGCGCCTAGTACCCAACAGAGCAAGCTTGACCACCACGCATATTTAATGGTCGGGGCGTGAGCTGGACGTGACGTCAGTAAAATCCAAGCAATTGACACATATTATTTCCAAGTTTTCGCGGGCCACATAAAATGATGTCGCGGCCCAGATCTGGCCCCAGGGCCTTGAGTTTGACATAGCTACAGTGTCATAACAACTGCAAAGTGTTAGTTCCTTCTCTGAGACGGCTTTTGT
>NC_084556.2:19257500-19317500 GCF_033978685.3 Nerophis lumbriciformis | reverse complement strand
TGAAGTGGCAACAAATGAAAATCCAAAATTCCGTGTGTCACAAAATTAGAATATTACTTAAGGCTAATACAAAAAAGGGATTTTTAGAAATGTTGGCCAACTGAAAAGTATGAAAATGAAAAATATGAGCATGTACAATACTCAATACTTGGTTGGAGCTCCTTTTGCCTCAATTACTGCGTTAATGCGGCGTGGCATGGAGTCGATGAGTTTCTGGCACTGCTCAGGTGTTATGAGAGCCCAGGTTGCTCTGATAGTGGCCTTCAACTCTTCTGCGTTTTTGGGTCTGGCATTCTGCATCTTCCTTTTCACAATACCCCACAGATTTTCTATGGGGCTAAGGTCAGGGGAGTTGGCGGGCCAATTTAGAACAGAAATACCATGGTCCGTAAACCAGGCACGGGTAGATTTTGCGCTGTGTGCAGGCGCCAAGTCCTGTTGGAACTTGAAATCTCCATCTCCGTAGAGCAGGTCAGCAGCAGGAAGCATGAAGTGCTCTAAAACTTGTTGGTAGACGGCTGCGTTGACCCTGGATCTCAGGAAACAGAGTGGACCGACACCAGCAGATGACATGGCACCCCAAACCATCACTGATGGTGGAAACTTTACACTAGACTTCAGGCAACGTGGATCCTGTGCCTCTCCTATCTTCCTCCAGACTCCAAAGGAAATGCAAAATTTGCTTTCGTCAGAAAACATGACTTTGGACCACTCAGCAGCAGTCCAGCTGGTGTCGGTCCACTCTGTTTCCTGAGATCCAGGGTCAACGCAGCCGTCTACCAGCAAGTTTTAGAGCACTTCATGCTTCCTAATTTACTGGCTTTTACCTGTATATTTATATGTTCTATTAAACCACTAATGCTAAGTGTTCATATTGCAAACAGCCCCTTTAACTATATTTTATTATATTACAATACTTGAAATTAGCTTTTATAAAAAAAACACACAAGTTCATACTGTTCAAACTGTATTTGCATGGTGCATTTGCATTCATACCCAATGTAGACATAAACAAAGTCGGCACGCTCAACTCATGTGTGCATCAACTTGTTTGTATTTATGTATTTATTTATTTTATGCTCCTCGAACATGAAGAAAACTTGTTTGTAATGTCTCTTTGCAACAGGCCACATTAAGGCTGGCGACAGTGTTGCTATTGTGCTTGCAGTGCATGTAGGTCAAAGCAGTGGCGGGAGGCTTGTCCTCCGCTGAACCCGCGGCGTGAAGTACACCACGGAGGCCTGCAGAGGGCGCGCACGAACAGCCGCGCGCAAACATATCCCGAATTGGACCCCCTCCCACCATTGTGGAGATGGCGATTGTCTCGGGCTCACCTCTTCTTACCTTTCTGGTGATTGTTAAAGTGGCTTTTACCATGTTTTTTTGTTTTTGTTTTTTTGCACAGTGGCGCGCCTGGAGAGGAGGCGAGTAACCTCAGATGACCTCTGTCAGGAAGACATTTTTTTTTTTTTTTTTTGCGTGCGATCACAGTCTATATATGGCACGTTTTTACACATATGCATAATACATGGTCATTATTAACACCACCCATTATTCCGGTGTGGACCACAAACGTGCGTGCACACACACACACACACACACCTGTCACTGTCTAGACAGCGAGGGAGGGGGGACATTAAGGCGGGAGAGAGAGGGGGGGGGGTTGGTCCCACATGACCCATTTGCTTCATTCTATGCCAGCCAAAATCTATCTCAAGGCGTTGGATAATAACGAGAAGTGGGCGAACCCCCCCCGTTCCCCTCCCACCCACCCCCCCAAACAACAACACGAAAGGGGGGTTAAAAAAAAAAAAAAAAAAAAAATCAAATCCTTCCACCGAATCTGATTGGGCGGCCGAACCGGCACCGTTTGTTCCCCCCTGCTCCCAAACTCGAGGTCAGCTCGGGACGTTAAAAAATAAATAAATGAGAAAATAGAAATGCGTAGAAAGTGGAAGACACCGCAGACAATCTAGCTTGTTTGGTGCCCGCGGCGTGACGGGCGGCGGCGCCGGCCAATAGGAGACCCGGGCGAGGGCGCCGCGCGTGATTGACGGCTCTGGCGTCCAATGGGAAGTTAGAACGCGTGATGGACACATGACTCCAGGCTCCCTCCCGCCCACCGTCCTTGGTGATGTAGACGAGGAGAGGAGGGCATAAGGAGAGTTCATTCACATTTGTGGACGCTATCGTTTCTATCGTATTTTTACACAACGACGCCGGCGTACCTTCATTATTTTGCTGATAACTATCCTAAAAAGTGCTTCCGTTTCCTGACGACTTGCCGTGTCGCCGCGTCTATTTGTAAATAGTGTCTCGTGAAGCGAGTAGGAGGCACATTACTACTAGTAGTAGTAGTACTATAACAACTCCCACTGCTTGCACATAATGGAGCCTCTCTCTCTCTCTCTCTCTCCCCCTCTCTCTCGCCTCGCTCTCCCTTTCTTCCATGGGGGGCTCACTAATAATAAGTGCAAGACGGCGCACTGTTCTCCCCCAATGGCAGCTTTAAGTGAAAAGGCGTGCCTGCACCCCCCTCCTCCGGCTCCCCTCCTCTCCCAAACTACTCGATGTATAGTTAAAAAATGGGAGGGCACATTCGAAGCGAGCTGCTTCTATGAAGGTAGGCTGCAGCGTGTGTTTATTGATGAGATGAAAAGAAGATGGAAGTGAGAAATGAAACAAAGTGAAAGCGACACGTTTGACATATTCCAGCTTCAGACCTTGTTTTCGTCTTGGGTAGGGGGGGGAGATCTACGACACTTTTTTTTTTCTCCCAAAGCAAAGCTTCGAAGTGGAGGTAAGACATTTTTTTTTTTTTTTTTTTTTTGAAATGCATGTTATATTTAAAAAAAAAAAAAAAAAGTCGGGACGTGACGGTACTGTTTTGTTTCCAGTCCGTTGAGTTGTGTGCTTCTTTTTGATGTGTGTGTTGATTCAATGGATGGCGGAACTGAAGCGTCCCTCCGTGCGAGGAGTGAAGCCCTCAGTCAGTCAGTCAGTCCACGCTGCCACGGAGCTTTCGTTGTCCATTTATATTGGGGGACAAAAAAAACAAGCTGGACATGACGCAAGTTTCCCATCCGTCATTATTGTCAACCTGCCCCCCCACCCCCCTCACACCACCACCAGCACCACCACAACCCCCCAAAACGCCACCCCTACCGTCTTACTTTTTTTCAGCACAATGGTGCGTTCAAGTGTCTTGTCAGCGATGCTCATATTTTACAACACCGGAACAAGTGTCCGCATGTCGGTCACTTTTCTTCTACTTTCTCTAATCGTTTCTTACTTCTTCTTCTTTTCTTCTTGTTCTTCTTCTTCCTTCTCGTCTTCTGTAGAGGAACTTGTCTAAATCCCAACCAAGCACATGTTCGGCCCACTTTCTTTCTTTTTTTTTTATTTTTTTAATTATAATCAATTGTACTTGTCAGTGCTACATGGCTACAATACTGTAAATACTCCATTTCTTTGAGTGTCACAAGTTCAATTGAGCACACTTTTATTTTACGCCTGCTATACGTTGCTGTTTTTTTTGGGTTTTTTTTCGGCTGAGGGTGGCCTAGATTTGGAGCCGTGCATGATTAAAGTTGCAAGAGGAGCTTCTCAGTGGGCCCTTTTATTTGAGATCTAAAAGCCGTATTGATACATAAGATGTGACGTGTTATATAAGACGTGCTCAAATAGTCTGTTTTTCGGGCTTCATCCATGAGAAAGACTCAGAGTGTGCGTGTGACTATGAGTTGCAAACAGATGTCGTCCCATACTGCAATTGTCTCGGCACTTTAACGCACCACACCATGTATTCCACACACCGTGCAAGTATTGGGGTCAGGTCAGGTTGTCACTGAAGAACACACAGGTTACAGTTGCGGTTTGGGTCCTAGTTTTGGATCAGAGCACATCATGCACACTCTTGTTCAGCAGTTGTGTGATTCTTCTTCAGTAATACGTCAACGCTAACATGAATGAGTTACAACCCCTCGTTGCAAATTGACACATGTGCTGGTCTGATGTGGCACATGTGATGTGAGGTCATCCCAAATGTGATTTTATTGATCGACTGGCTGGCATGTGGGAGTGCATGTTGAAATGTTCAATGTGGGATGGAGGAGTCCTTTTATCGGCAAAGACTAAACTCAACACCTGTATTTTTGGACCTTTTATTGTTTGATGAATTGGAGGGTACTTGTGTTGTGTGTTTGAGTGTGTGTGCGTGTGTGCAGCTTTATGTCCAAAACTGATTTCATCAGCCTAGAGGAGGCGAGATAAGGCCTCAGTGTGACTTGTTTCATCTCGCTGAAATCACTATTTATTATATGCATATATTCCACATGTACATTAATATGCACAGTGTTTGTGCATCAGCGTGTGCCCGCTTTTTGTGTCACTGCTTAAATCCCACCCATGACTAATGAATATTTAAGAGCATGTCTGCAGACCAAGGAAACTCATTATTATATGAAGGAGAAACTGGAGAGCTAGGTGTGTGTGTGTGTGTGTGTGTGTGTGCGCGTGCGTGCTTTCGCGTGTGTGTGTGTGTGTGTGTGTGCGTGTGTGAAGAGGGTGCTAATCCACACCCAGCAATCAATCCCAATTTTCTTTTGGTGACACAATTCTTCTCTTGTCCTCCTTAGCTTGTCAGCCATTTTTCACATCCTCAAATGTATTTTAACCCTCAAAAATACAAATCGTATCATACCCCCATTTTATAGCACATTTAATATTCCAACTAGTCTTGTGAATGTGTTTAATTAGTGCTATGCTGCACCCTATCACCCAAAATTCAGCTTTTACTAGACATGCACACAGATGGCGGGTCAATATTCATAATTATTTCAAGTCACTGCTGCATAAAAAGAAAAAAAAGATTAAGCATACAGATTATGCACTCATTAAATTGTAGTTTTCTTTTTACCCAAATGTGTTCATGATCGGTGCAAAGATGGAGTAGCAAAGGGTATAACTAAATACAAATGTATCAAAGTGCAGTACACATTTAAAAACAACATATTCTAATGTAGTCCATATATTATCATATTTTCTTTAATAAAAAGAATATCCAAATTTCAGCATACCTGCCGTGCCGCATATATTAGAATTAGACATTTCAAACGGTTGCTTTCTGAAAAGAACATTGCGATGATAATAGTAATAATACCAATAACAGAGCTTGTATTCAAATCACACACCAGAGTCCAGTCTGGTTCTGAACCACCATTTTAGAAATTAAGTACAAATTTGTGAGTGGAACAAATGTTCCACTCCAAATATAATTTATTTTATTTGTCTTTATGCGCACATTTCTTCCATTTGTCTCGGTAGAATAAGACATTTTTGGTTCAAGTTTTAAAACTCAGCAGAGCAAGGAAATGGCAACTTCAGTTAAAATGGACACCAAATGCATGCCAGCCACTATAAGGCTCTATAGGACCATGTGACCTCTTGTAGCCAATCAGTGAAGAAAGCCATCTGTAATGGGAGAAGTTATAGTACAAGTATTACTAACTGATTAACTCCATAATAACATAGGGTAAGGTGTATGTTTTTTTTTAATTGAGCATCTTATCTATTTTTTTATTTTATTTGCCAATAGTATTTTACGGCTGTTGCAGCTGTAAAAATGCTTTATTAGTTACTATAGCAACAAGGACAAAACATCCTATTTTAAACAATGTTATGCCCTCTGGCATTATAGTATGACAACAAACGCGTTATTTATACGAAATAAGTGACTGCAAAATACTCATCAAATTTTCGACTAAAAGTTAATGATTGCCAAGATTCAATGATAATCTGGTTTGATGCCATGGCACGATTTTAGATTTTAGTGTACTTTGTTGGACACGGAGCTTTGTCCCATACCAGTAACACAACTGGAGAATGTGCTGCCACATCATGTAATTAATGAGAGTTGTTTCCAGTGCATGTTTTCATGCAACAGAAAAATGCTGTTACATGAATTTTGGTGATTTTCCTCGCAGCAGCAGCAAGAAATTAATCTGCCTGGTTTTGAGAGGGGGCGGGGGAGTTATTTTTTGTAATGTTTTGTAATGTCAATCAAGATCAAATCTAATTTTGCACCACTTTTACGCATATTACAGGACCCTGGTTAAAGTTTTCTAACTAGTATTCTTAGAATTGAAATATCTCCCCGCCCTCAGCTCCCAATCCTTTGCCTTCCAGAGCAAAAATGTCTTTGCACCACTTTTACGCATATTACAGGACCCTGGTTAAAGTTTTCTAACTAGTATTCTTAGAATTGAAATATCTCCCCGCCCTCAGCTCCCAATCCTTTGCCTTCCAGAGCAAAAATGTCTTGACCCAAAACTAAAAGGCATATTTTTCAGTTTCTTTTTGCTTTGGAATCTCCCCTCCTTGCTCGTATCACAGGAATGCATGAAAGCACACATTGAGGCCCAATTTGTGAACGTTGTTGTCAGGAGGCTTTTGTTCCCATGCAATACTGTCTAAATGTCAGTCTTAGGAAGCACAATGTAATTTCCAAGGCTCCGTGTGACAATAAATGCCGTGTTTCTTAGATTGTATTGTTTGACATTTTCCAAAATGATGAATACAAAGCCAACATTCCAACACGGGACGGGATGCGGACATGCTCTCCTGTGTTGCACGTCCTAAATTAACACAGCACAAGACTCTGCTAGGTTTACAGCTCTGCCTATAATAAAAACATGGAAGTCAAGGGAAAACACATATATTTATTATTATATAATCAAGATACAATCCATAAATATTGTACGCCGGAAGGGGCGAGGAGTGGGTGGGGTCCAAAGTGCGGCCCGGGATCCACTCGTTTTGTATTGCTGCGCATATTACTATTCAAAAGTTGTATTGGAGAAAAAGTGGAAATGTTGAATGTTACCAAGACTGGAATGTATTTAGAGGCTGCGCTAAATTCTATCATGGCTTAATTTGCGCAATTGGCCATGACACAAAACTCAGTGTTGGTGTGTGGACAGTTTTATCTTGGAATAAATTGCGACGTTATAGCGTTTTACAAACAAAAAATTAAGATAATGACTTATAGGTGTTGGTTTCATTTTGTGTAATGGTAGTGAAGTGAAGTGTATTACATTTATATAGCGCTTTTCTGTAGTGACTCAAAGCGCTTTACATAGTGAAACCCAATATCTAAGTTACATTTAAACCAGTGTGGGTGGCACTGTGAGCAGGTGGGTAAAGTGTCTTGCCCAAGGACACAACGGCAGTGACTAGGATGGCGAAAGCGGGAATCGAACCTGCAACCCTCAAGTTGCTGGCACGGCCACTCTACCAACCAAGCTATGCCGCCCCGGCATAGCTCGGTAGACGCTTGTGTGTGCGTCTTATGATACGCACAAATATATTTATGATGTTTCCAAGGCTTCATGTACTATTAGTGTGCAAATATTTAAAAATATCACTATATTTATCACTATGTTGATGTACACATAATGTAAGTCAGCAATGGTATGTGCATATGAGGTGTGTTAAAAAGCAGTTACAATGCTATATACTGTACAGAGTTGGAGCAACAAGCTACATGCACAGTCCCATTATAATGTGGTAATACATCTAAAAAATAAGCAGAATTGTTGGTGGTGGTTCAAGTTTATTATAAGTTAATTTAATTCTAATAAATTAATAGCTATCAAAATATTAGTATGGTTAAGTGATTTAAATACATTAGGCATACTTACTTAAAAAAAAGTAAAGTTGCCTCCTCATTAATACATTTTTCTGTATGCAACCTTTGACAACCTTGCTCTATAGTGTGTTATATTTCATTATATTTCATCTTAAAAACAAGGACCAATCAGAGGAGACAGTACAAAGAAACACAATGGTATTTAAATCATAAAAAACCCAACATATTTTTTTATTTATTCACACCAAAGCTAAGTCACGCTCAATGAAAAGATTTTACATCATGTGTTCCAGTCATTAATGCCTTCATGTCGAATAATGTCTGTATTTTTCTCATGGTTTTGTAATGCTTTTGAACGTCAAACACAGTGACTCATTTTACAGTTATTAAGAGTGTTTATCAGATTCTATTGAAGTGTGTGACCTGTGTTTTTTTACATTACCTTGACTAAAATGTGTTTGCATTTTATTACCAGGGTTTGGCTGTAAAAAAATAAAATACATATTTTTTACAAAAATAAAAGATCTTTATAAAATGCAGCTAGGGCTAATAACGTGAGTATTTGGGCTTAAACCCCCCCTCCTCCCCAAAAGTCGTTTTTTTTGCATGCGTAAGAAGGATGAGCATTTTACTACATTTGTGTTTTCACTCTTTGAACACACAAGCAGGTCCTGGCATTCATATCATGTAAAAAATGTATCCTGGATTCTAATAGTGAAGTGGTGTGTTTGCCAAGAGGCATGTGTGTCCTCAGTTCACCCTGCTACCCATATGGTTTGCTACAAGTCATGGTGAGCTGGGCCTGGCTGCATGGGAAAAGAATCTAAGCAGAGGTTGAGAATTTTTTTTTCCAAGTACAAGAGAATTTGGTAACTTTTCAAACTAATATACTGTCTTCTTTTTGTTGTATTTTATGCTTCTATCTTGGCTCGAAAAAGAGCTTTTTTTCTTCTTCTTCGATTGCCTTGAGCCAGTAAACAGAAGCCAGAGCAGCCAAAATGTTAAGGTTCTGCACAGCCTCGGTGTCCAGGTTTGCTTGTATGCACTGTGAAATGACTAAGCTATATCCACACTCGTGTTTACATTGTGGCACCGTCTTAAAATGAAGATTTTTTCGGACATGTTTACATTGAATTTGGAATCTTCTTTTTTTTATTCACCCTGAATACAGCCAAAAGAAGACATGTTATCTTTTGAAAGAAGTTCTTTGGCAGATAGGTTTCTTTTTTTTATTGGGACTGCAATGTAATCTCTCTCCAAATATCTTTCTTGGATACTGCCTCGATTGTTTATTGCCCCAAAGTCAACCTTGATAAAGACACAGGAAAAACTAGATCCCTCCCTCCTGGAGACTCTTTGTTAATTTGGCTGCATTTAACGGCAAACTGCAAACTGAAAGTTTAATATTTTTTCTCTTCCTGGTGTTTGTTGCCAAGGCGTTAGGCAAATGATAAAAGGAAAGGTTTGCAGTACCTGTTTCTCAACTACCAAATGGTAAAATCTATTTAAAGTTGCGTCCAAGGTAATGACAGTGTTTTGCAATACGTTTGACTTTGTTGATAGATGCAATACAAAGAAACCGATCTGATCATACTGGTAGCGTCAGGATAGTGGAAGATTTTCCGCTCCTGCTGCACATACACTTTTTATTTTCTCTTGGAAGTACACACAAAACATATGGTTGCCATATAAATAAACATAAGCTAGTCTCTTCACAAATCCAATGGTGCATTTTTAGAGAAACTATTACGAAAACTTTAAAAACAAATATTTTGAATAGTGATCATGCACTACATAACACTAAATTGACAAAAAGCCACTTGCCAAACGTCTTTGCCATTGTTCTTTTCCCCTTCAGGCAAAGTCCACACCTACACAGGTGCACATTTTCTGACTCCCAAGCACTTATTAGCCATCAGAATTTGGGGGGAAAAATCAGTAATAACTTGCACATTCAGTGTTTCTCATTCATTCATTTACTTGTGGCAGGTCGCCACAAGTAAAAAAAATAAAAAAGTAAATCGACAAATATTTTCGTATACAGGATGGTAATCATGTTCTACAAAATCCTTGACTACATTATTTGTGTTAAATTAACAGCAGACTGGCCAAGTAATAGAACATTAGCGTGTTCGTTTTCATGGAGTTTGGTAAATATATGCCTGTAAGTAGAAATGCATGTGTTATATCAATTTGTTTAGTTAAAATCTCATTTGTTAAATTCCAACATTCATGAAGACCAAAATAACATATATAAATAAAACAGGGGTGTACAAAGTGCACATTGTTACATCGTAGTAATAAAATAAGCAGTAACATTTGAAAAATAGAGCAAAACAATATATTTTAACAAGAAGAAAGGAGTAAAGGAAAAATAACCAAGGCTACACACAAAAGGTGTGATAAAACAGAACATGCAGACATAAGGTGTGGAGAGGAAACAGTTAACACTAAACAGCAGAGCCGGGGCAGAATCACAGAAAAACGTGAAGCGTGAGTGGAGCCAAAGCAGAGGAGATGTAAACGACTGGAAGGGTGAACCATCAGGAATCTACTGGTGCCGAGTAAAAGAACTGGAGAGCTTAAGTAGTAAGGAGAAATTGAGTATCAGGTGTGTGTGCAGGTGGCTCTGCCCTGTGACCCAGAAACCAGGCACCGCAACAAAAAGCAGACAGGCGGCAGCAGAACTGCCAAATCATGAAAGAAATACTGACATTGTGACACGTTTGCTCCTCGATTATATTGAGAGCGCCCTCTACAGTGGACATTTATGTATGGGCTATTTCATTTGTCAGGGGAGAAAATCCTGGTTTTGCGAAACATCCACATCCACTGCAGAGGATGCTGGTTGTTAGAGGGATAATATACATATGGTATAAAGATTATAATTGTAACTCTTCTACTTCTAAATTGGTGCACACGAAACAGCACACATTTTTCAATCCATGCACCCCTACTCTGTTTCCTGTGCTGGGTTTTTTCGGACAATACGCCACATGGTAGCGGTAATATAAAACGCCAAAGTTTAACCCCATAAGTCCAATTGACTTGAAATTTCTCACATAGCTCAACGCACTCTATAAAGCATATGTTTGCAAAAATTTTGCAAGGTTAGTTAGAAATTGAGTCAAACATCTTTGCAGTAATATTGTCCACAATTCTTGGACCATTTGTCTAATGATTATACAACGGAGGAGATGTACTGTGCATATACTAGCATGTCTTTCAAAGCAGTGTTCTGACTGTTGTATGTTGAATGTCCTCTAAGCATGTTTGAAATCACTTCAAATAGGGATTTAATAATTAATAATATGATAAAGAATTGTTTCATATTTTTGAAGAATCATGCCTTAAAAGCAGCAAAATGAAACACACTACTTGGGGTCCTGTTGATTTAGCCTCAACCTGTTTACTAAAACATGATATCAGTTATTGGAAGTTGATCTTCCTACACGCAGACATCTGATGTGACACATTAGTCTGCTAAATATGAAGCTGCCATAGAAACAGGAGTTCACAACATCCAGAGATCCTATTGCATTGAAACAAACATTTTGGTGAATTAAATTATCCCTCAAAATTATATTAAGGAAATGTATCCTGAAATTGTATGCCTGATGTTGGTGATATTTTTTATGATAATAGTTGTACATTTTCTTCAGTCAAAGTTAGATATCTAATTCATTCCAGTTAAATGATAAACAGTTGTGACATTATTTGTTGCGGCTTGGCAGTATTAGCTGTTGTCAACATTTACTGTACGTGCAGATGATGAGTTTTTAGCAAGTCTCCACCCTTTCCAAGCATTTTCTATTTTCTCTCTGAACAAAAGTCCTAACAAAACTATTGTTTTGAAAAAAATATGTTTTTCGTGTTTCTCAAGTGAAGAAACCTTCATCTAAAATTGCGACTGTTGCTTCTCACTTCTGGCCCCTTCCAATATTACAGAGGTTAGACTTGGGGTGTCCAAAGTGCAGCCCGGGGGCCAATGCAGCTTGTTATTTGTTTTTGTTTTTTTGTTTTTTTATCAGCTCACAACACATTATAAAGACAAGATAAACACGTCCCAGATTAGAACATTACACAAAAAAATTAAATAAAAACGTTGCCATAATTTCTGTGTGTCTTGTCATGATAAACATATGTACACATTTCTTTGAGATATTGTAGGTTTTTGAGTGTGCTAAAGCCCATAAACAGTTTTAATAGGCGGAATAATCATAATATTAGCAAAGAATAACAATAAGAATATACTTTAAAGAGGCAAGATTAGATATTACACTAATTTGCTTTGTTACCTATTACACTCACAGTAGAGAAGGGATTCATATGGTCCCATTCCTGAGTGGATCTTGCGTGAAAGGAAGAAAGGCGGTTAATCATTTTGCAATGTAGTCTGCTGAAAATGGTAGAAAGCGCCACTCTACATAGCAATTGACACTGTGGTCAAAGTTGGATTTGTCACAAAACACATTTTAAGATATTCAACAATATACTTCCATCTGGCGGCTAAAGTGGGTAGTTCACCTCTCAATTTGTCACGTTTCATGTTTTAGCTAAACCGCAACAAATGGAGCCATATGAATATCCTTCCTACTGTAGCTAAGATGTGGATGTTGTGTTCAGATTCTTTAGCATGATGATTGACCTACATTGTATTAGTTTTAGTATCTAGCATATTTTGCTTTTTCAGATTTTTCTGTATGCGGACATTAATGGAAAACATTTGGACACTCTACTACAGTGTGTGTGTAATAGCGCCACCATCAGTCAATGGATTTCACAATCATTGTGACAGACATGATGACAGATGGATTTTTTTTAATGCATTCTAAATATGAAATAAACGTAAATAAAAGTCCGCCCACCAATAGGAGGTCCTCTATTCCACTCATAAAATCCAATAAATAACCATTTGTTGAAGAACAATATGCACTTTTTGTGCTCAAAGGGGGAACTGCACTTTTCTTGGAATTAGTTGAATATATGCGATCAAAAGTCCGCTTACAATGGACCCTAGGATTGTGCTGAAAATTTTAATTTCCCCTCGGGGAAATTAAAGTTTTTCTGATTCTGATTCTAATTTAAAAAACGCCAGCAATACTCCGTTTACATTCTTCCTCAAATTAGTTAATGAATATTAACCAAGTATTAATTATATTGTTATCATAAGCGCTAACGTAGATATTCATAGCGGTGACGTGATCACTACCGTGTGTCCCTATGTTTACAACATTGAGTAACCTTGCTCCTTGGAAGTTTATCGAGACCATAAATCATGCCTCTCGTCTGGAAAGTAGATGGCTGAGGATGTAATCCGACAAGTTGGTACACTTTGATAGCCATTTAAGATCTGGAACTGGCGAGAACGACACGAACAAACGGAGTGGGCTGCGCCTCCACTCAGATTATGAGCCATCCACTCATCCATCCATTTTCGACCATTTGTCCCTCTCGGGGTCGCGGGGACATTCTTTATCTAAATGGGAATATATGGGTATCCTAGCAGTCTGCATCCTAATGACAGCAGACTTTGTACAGTAAGTTATGTTTTATTATGTTTGCTGGCTCTCATGATGTCTGGAGTGAGTAATAATCAGTGATGAAGGGGAAACAAAAGCAAACATCGTGATGCGTTTTTGAAATTAATGCGGCGCGTATGCTTAAAAAGATTAAAATACGTAAATATGAAATGTTATTATAGATGTGCCCGTTACCTCATTACATATATACTTACATCATGTACATAAAACCTTAATGGAGGTGTTTGGATGTTTTTAAGGGCTTTATAGGCAGAATTGAGCAGCTCCCCTAGGCTCCATTGTAAGCGGACTTTTGATCGCATTTATTTAACATTTATAGAATGCATGAAAAAAACAAACATCCGTCGTCATGTCTCTCAAAATGATTGTGAACGATAGGCAAAACTCCAAGAAAAGTGCAGTTCCCCCTTTGAGCACAAAAAGTGCATATCGTTGTTGTCGGTGATGCTATTATTTTTCTTAGCTCAAACTGTTAGCTATACTTTTGGTTTTAATTTAGAATGTATGATGTTGACCCAATGGCTTTGCCAGAAAGGCTTGAGCGTCCAATCGGATTGCTTTGATGTTATCCCTATGCTGCCCATCTGGCTGTTATAATATGCTGTGATGGACCATATTTGCTCAATGACAACATCTCCCAGCATCCACACACTATTTTGCAGGGAAATGTGCTTTCTTTTTTGTTGGTTTTCGTCCATCTGTGCAGGGTTAAGTCCTGTGTATCCCAACATGCATTTAGAAGAAGCCAGGATAAACTTCACTAACACATAGGCAGAAAAACACTCCCATTGAAGTGGCACTAGGTAGTCATTAAAGGGTTGTTTTTAGTTTTAACCTAAACCTTGTGTTGGACAAAAATGACAAATCCCAAGTTAATGTTACGCGAAAACCCGCCTCTGCGGCCTTACGGTAATGAGCCAGATAGCGTCAAAGTAGCACAGCCAGGCCAACAGTATCACGTGGCGTGATCTTTGGCAGAATGTTACCAGAACCAGCTGATGTGCTGACCAGCCATTCATGTGCATTAGCCAGGCCGGTGATTACCATGGGCCGAGCTGAGGGGGTGATCATGTGCTGTGAGGCGAATCTGTAGTGACTCACAACAACCCTACTTTGACAGGGAATCTGTGAAGTGTAGCGCCGGGGAAGGCAGCGTGTTTTGTGGTGTCGGTAGTATCCTGATCCACTGCATCTCTTAGCAACAAACAATGTTAGCCAAGTAAGATGCTGGAAACAAATGCAAACAAAGTGGGCTCTCAGCTTTGTACAGCTAGACCGGATTTTCTCGTTGGAAACAGTGAACTGCAAAGTATGTACATAGCTTTCATCCGATACATTTTTAGTGTGTACTTAGGTAGACTTTGCAGCTGCAAGCTTGTAATACAGTAAGCAGAAAACAACCAATCAGATCTCGCGAGTCCCCTCGAAACGGTTAGAAAACATGAACATCTCCGTTACTCATTTGGCATCTCACCTAAAAAAACAAAAGTTTTGGCAGCAGAGCGTGTGATCAGTATAATGTGTGCTTTTGTGTGCTCAGCAATTTATAAGCAATAGAACTTGTATAACCACACCAACTGGTGACCTCAACATTTTGTTCCTGGAGTCATTCCTGAGCAATAATGACAAAGTCGCACATAGGTGATCTTTTACCAACGCAAACCACACCAACGCCATTCCTAAAAATAAAATGTTTGTTAAATATTGTTGGAAGCACTACGCAGTGTGTGAAAGAGATCCAATTTCATTCCTGATGGTACCTATTTGGGATCTGCATGAATCCTGAAAGTTTGAAATCCGACCATAGAGGCATGGCGGAGATATAAACAAAACAATTGTGCCTTTTTCCAAACTTACTCTAAACGAGCCTTTCAAAATTTTTGTCTTTAATGACTTATTCTGCCTTAGTTCTGCAGTGGGCATCTCCTTGTATGATAGAGGTTTAACCGGGGAGCTTTGCGCGAGTGCGCCATTTTTGTTCAGTTGTAGTTCAAAGTTGTAGTCATTAAGTTCCTGATTTTCCTCTATCATCTTGTTGTGGGGCAGACTAGCTCGTAAATACACATGCATGCTAAAATCCTCCGCTTTTTCCATTTCTAATACGAAGTAGCGTAGAGTTCTAACTTACATCTGTCATTAGACTCAATATGGAAGTGCTTAATACAACAACATGGCTGACAAGGTGGAGAAGCAGCTGAAGGGATCTTGGCCTGATGGAGGGCTTCGGCACGTAAATAAGACCGCCGACAAAACGGCGCTTCCTCAAGGGACAGTCAGAAAGTGGCTTGACGATAGTCTGTAAAACATCATCTATGCAACATTTTGACCAAAGAACCACCATTACATGTTAAGCAGATCACAAGAAAGTGTTTTAAATGTTAAAGGGGAACATTATCACCAGACCTATGTAAGCGTCAATATATACCTTGATGTTGCAGAAAAAAGACCATATTTTTTTTTAACCGATTTCCGAACTCTAAATGGGTGAATTTTGGCGAATTAAACGCCTTTCTATTATTCGCTCTCGGAGCGATGACGTCACGTTGTGACGTCACATCGGGAAGCAATCCGCCATTTTCTCAAACACATTACAAACACCGAGTCAAATCAGCTCTGTTATTTTCCGTTTTTTCGACTGTTTTCCGTACCTTGGAGACATCATGCCTCGTTGGTGTGTTGTCAGAGGGTGTAACAACACGAACAGGGACGGATTCAAGTTGCACCAGTGGCCCAAAGATGCGAAAGTGGCAAGAAATTGGACGTTTGTTCCGCACACTTTACCGACGAAAGCTATGCTACGACAGAGATGGCAAGAATGTGTGGATATCCTGCGACACTCAAAGCAGATGCATTTCCAACGATAAAGTCAAAGAAATCTGCCGCCAGACCCCCATTGAATCTGCCGGAGTGTGTGAGCAATTCAGGGACAAAGGACCTCGGTAGCGCGGCAAGCAATGGCGGCAGTTTGTTCCCGCAGACGAGCGAGCTAAACCCCCTGGATGTCTTGGCTCACACCGTCCCTTATGCCACCGAAGATGATCAAGAGAAGAATATCGACCCTAGCTTCCCTGGCCTGCTGACATGAGGGTATGTCTACAGAATATATTAATTGATGAAAATTGGGCTGTCTGCACTCTCAAAGTGCATGTTGTTGCCAAATGTATTTCATATGCTGTAAACCTAGTTCATAGTTGTTAGTTTCCTTTAATGCCAAACAAACACATACCAATCGTTGGTTAGAAGGCGATCGCCGAATTCGTCTTCGCTTTCTCCCGTGTCGCTGGCTGTCGTGTCGTTTTCGTCGGTTTCGCTTGCATACGGTTCAAACCGATATGGCTCAATAGCTTCAGTTTCTTCTTCAATTTCGTTTTCGCTACCTGCCTCCACACTACAACCATCCGTTTCAATACATGCGTAATCTGTTGAATCGCTTAAGCCGCTGAAATCCGAGTCTGAATCCGAGCTAATGTCGCTATAGCTTGCTGTTCTATGCGCCATGTTTGTTTGTGTTGGCATCACTATGTGACGTCACAGGAAAATGGCCGGGTGTATATAACGATGGTTAAAATCAGGCACTTTGAAGCTTTTTTTTAGGGATATTGCGTGATGGGTAAAATTTTGAAAAAAACTTCGAAAAATAAAATAAGCCACTGGGAGCTGATTTTTAATGGTTTTAACCCTTCTGAAATTGTGATAATGTTCCCCTTTAAAAAAAATATACTGTATATATATATAATCCCTTCAAATGTGGGTGTAAATAAATTAATGCCTGTGTTCATCAGATTATGCTACTAGATTAGTAGGTGAGGCAGGAATAGACCGGATTTTTCCAAAATGTTAAGTAACAGTGTGTCCTGTAATATTCTTGGAAACAGATCTCATGATGTTGCCTTGTGTTATTAAAAGTAGCAATATATAATTCGTCTTAAACTTGGTTTTATCTCTATCTCTCTTTTTAGATGATGGATCATTCTTCTCCTGGTCACTGTGCTAAATACTGGGACTTTCAATTCAACTGCAGACTAACTTTAGCATGTTGTCGCTGATATGATACACAATGTTGCAAAACACTGTTATCTTGTGAAATAAAGGAGCAAGCTTGCTTAACAGGACTGGCATTGCAACACTATAGTATGGATAATGTTTCCTAATGTGCTCCGATTGTAGCGCTGCCTCCTAAATGACAAAATGTATACCTTTGCAACAGTGGGTTTTAGCATAGCATTGAAGTCGTATTACATAAGGACAACTGCTCAGCTGGCTGGCAGAGCACTTGGTTAGAGTGCACGAGGCGTCACGTGGTTGGGTGCGTTTCAGTGTGTCAGCATGACAATTTTAGATGGGTCATATGTCAAGTGAGGTATGTAGTATATGTATGTATTTACCACACAAAGGCTTGCCAAACTATAAATACACCTCCAAGTGCTTGAATTCATGTATCTGCCATTCATGTATAAACGCTTATGTCAAAAGCGGTTGATCGATGACGCAATATTGACATATAGCCATCTTCATATAGTTAATTTTACCTGTTCTATTTCGCAACGTGTCCATTTTTTTTTTTTGCCAGCGCGTGTCGAGCTTGGCCACCTTCTACAAGAGGGGCTCGATTGCGGCCCCTTGAAGCACAGGCCAACTGACAAAAAGTGCAGGGTCAAGCTGAACAGCTTAAAGCACCCTTGTGCATATGCCTAACATGCAGCTGCCCACCTCCTGCTAAAACACACCCCGACAACAAAACCCAGTTGAATTCCTCTCATCTAACGTTACATTTAGCATGCATTTGATTTTTTTTTTTAACCATACTGTATATCATTTGCATTTATTCTCAGCAGCTACGACTGCTATTTTAGACATTCTGCCTTTAAAAAGATTAGTAATAACCAGTTTTGATTGACGCTGGCATTTTTTTTTATATGGCTGCACTGGTGTTTCAACTATCCTCCATCGTATGCAAACTACAATCAATAGTAAACATTTCCTTTTGTTACCATCAATCAAAACCAAGCAAATGATCTCTGTGATACATTTATGATGCATTCCTTGTATTATATTGCTTTAGATCGTGTCCAGTAATAAAATTCATTGGTCCTATGCCAAAATACTCAAATGTAAAAGGATTCATTGTTGCAGTCCATGTAAGGAGGAAGAATGTTGCTTTTGTGTGCTTAAATGCACAGATGGATGGAACATTTAGGTCACAGTGCTGCAAGTCTTTTAACCGGTCAGGGGACGCACGCAAATGTCACTACATACAGTAGGGTGCACACACACAACACTGTAACGTGCACCATTGCATATGCACCCTGACTAATACATTGCAGTCACTCATATTTTTTTTGGGAGGAGCAATTTTTGGGTTACTACACAAAAGATATATGCCATGATTGTTGTTAAATCTTCAATTTAATCTATATATCACTCAAATGTTGTGTTTTTCTGATAGTGCATGTTTGCAAAATGCAACAAATGAGAGAAAAAAAGCGTTATTATGAAAATAAGTACATACAGTTGATATTATGGGAATGAAGTCATACTTTTACATGAAATAGGGTGAGATACATTTGCAATGTTTTTTTTGTAATTGAACGTTTACTTAGGATGTTTTCCTTATTTATTTTTAATTTTTTTCTGTATGTATGTTTTGTGTGGTGTCCTTGAGTACTTTCAAAGGTGCCTGCCAATAAAAATGTATTAAGTATTTTATTATTATTATGACTGAAGTCAAAATATAATAAGTGCTGATTTTAAAGAATCAAGTTGTAATTGTGGGAGAATTTTTAATACAGCAAATATAAATAGGTAATATAACAAAAATAAAGTTGTGATATTAGACAGATTTGTATTATACCTCTGTATGTGTCAATATATGTAATTTTAATTAAACTTAGTCGTTTTCCTTTTTTCTTTTCTTAACTTAGGTTTGGTTGGGTGTCCTTGAGTCTTCACAAAGGTGCCCGTCAATAAAATGTAATAATTATTTCATTATTTTTAGGAAAGAGTCATAGTATTATTTAAAAAAAAGAAAAAAAGATCTGATTTTAAAGAATAAATGTGTACTTTTAGGAAAATTAAGTATTGATATAGCAAACAAATAGGTAATATAACAAAAATAAAGTTGTGATTTTACACAGAGTTGTATTATACCTGTGTAGCTGTCAATATGTAATTTTAATATAAACATAGCCATTTTTTTTATTTTTCATTATATACAATTGGTTTGGTGTCCTCAAGTCTTCACAAAGGTGCCTGTCAATAAAATCAATATTATTGTAATACCATTGAGATTTTTAAAAAACATTGTCAGCACCAAACACAGACCTCCACCAGACTTTATCTCCCAAGCACTTGTTCCTTATTCCATTTGTGATATTTCCTGAATAGTTTCATCAACATTCGCCTGTAACTTTTCGAGCTATGTTGCTAATGGACTAACAGACGGACAAACCCTCGCAAATACATACATTTCTGGCGAATAAAACACTATATAGTCATCAAACATGAGAGCATGATAAAAAAACTTTGAAAATTAGGGGGGACTTGGTTTCTGCCCAATAAAGTTCAGAGTTAGGACAGCTGCTAAACAGACTGGAAGTACTCATTCAGCCAGAGAAAAAATCAAAGGAATTGCCATATCCATGTGTATGTTTTGTTAGTCTGTCGCATTCAAACAGGCTGTAAAAGGGTTCATTCTTTGCAACGGTGTTTGCAGCTAGGCACTTTTGTTCTATAGCGGAATTAGATAAATGGATGATATATACATATATACAGGTAAAAGCCAGTAAATTAGAATATTTTGAAAAACTTGATTTATTTCAGTAATTGCATTCAAAAGGTGTAACTTGTACATTATATTTATTCATTGCACACAGACTGATGCATTCAAATGTTTATTTCATTTAATTTTGATGATTTGAAGTGGCAACAAATGAAAATCCAAAATTCCGTGTGTCACAAAATTAGAATATTACTTAAGGCTAATACAAAAAAGGGATTTTTAGAAATGTTGGCCAACTGAAAAGTATGAAAATGAAAAATATGAGCATGTACAATACTCAATACTTGGTTGGAGCTCCTTTTGCCTCAATTACTGCGTTAATGCGGCGTGGCATGGAGTCGATGAGTTTCTGGCACTGCTCAGGTGTTATGAGAGCCCAGGTTGCTCTGATAGTGGCCTTCAACTCTTCTGCGTTTTTGGGTCTGGCATTCTGCATCTTCCTTTTCACAATACCCCACAGATTTTCTATGGGGCTAAGGTCAGGGGAGTTGGCGGGCCAATTTAGAACAGAAATACCATGGTCCGTAAACCAGGCACGGGTAGATTTTGCGCTGTGTGCAGGCGCCAATCCTGTTGGAACTTGAAATCTCCATCTCCATAGAGCAGGTCAGCAGCAGGAAGCATGAAGTGCTCTAAAACTTGCTGGTAGACGGCTGCGTTGACCCTGGATCTCAGGAAACAGAGTGGACCGACACCAGCAGATGACGTGACTGGTTTGGTTTGCATTTCCTTTGGAAATCGAGGTCCCAGAGTCTGGAGGAAGACAGGAGAGGCACAGGATCCACGTTGCCTGAAGTCTAGTGTAAAGTTTCCACCATCAGTGATGGTTTGGGGTGCCATGTCATCTGCTGGTGTCGGTCCACTCTGTTTCCTGAGATCCAGGGTCAACGCAGCCGTCTACCAGCAAGTTTTAGAGCACTTCATGCTTCCTGCTGCTGACCTGCTCTATGGAGATGGAGATTTCAAGTTCCAACAGGACTTGGCGCCTGCACACAGCGCAAAATCTACCCGTGCCTGGTTTACGGACCATGGTATTTCTGTTCTAAATTGGCCCGCCAACTCCCCTGACCTTAGCCCCATAGAAAATCTGTGGGGTATTGTGAAAAGGAAGATGCAGAATGCCAGACCCAAAAACGCAGAAGAGTTGAAGGCCACTATCAGAGCAACCTGGGCTCTCATAACACCTGAGCAGTGCCAGAAACTCATCGACTCCATGCCACGCCGCATTAACGCAGTAATTGAGGCAAAAGGAGCTCCAACCAAGTATTGAGTATTGTACATGCTCATATTTTTCATACTTTTCAGTTGGCCAACATTTCTAAAAATCCCTTTTTTGTATTAGCCTTAAGTAATATTCTAATTTTGTGACACACGGAATTTTGGATTTTCATTTGTTGCCACTTCAAATCATCAAAATTAAATGAAATAAACATTTGAATGCATCAGTCTGTGTGCAATGAATAAATATAATGTACAAGTTACACCTTTTGAATGCAATTACTGAAATAAATCAAGTTTTTCAAAATATTCTAATTTACTGGCTTTTACCTGTATATATATATATTTAGGCAGCACGGTGAAAGGGGGGTTAGAGCATCTGCCTCACAATACGAAGGTCCTGAGTAGTCCTGGGTTCAATCCTGGGCTCTGGATCTTTCTGTGTGGAGTTTGCATGTTCTCCCCGTGACTGCGTAGGTTCCCTCCGGGTACTCCGGCTTCCTCCCACCTCCAAAGACATGCACCTGGGAATAGGTTGATTGGCAACACTAAATTGGCCCTAGTGTGTGAATGTGAGTATGAATGTTGTCTGTCTATCTGTGTTGGCCCTGCGATGAGGTGGAGACTTGTCCAGGGTGTACGCCGCCTTCCGCCCGATTGTAGCTGAGATAGGCTCCAGCGCCCCCCGCAACCCCAAAAGGGAATAAGCGGTAGAAAATGGATGGATGGATGGATGGATATATATATATATATATATATATATTAGGGCTGCAACAACTAATCGATTAAATCGATTATAAAAATAGTTGGCGATTAATTTAGTCATCGATTTGTTGGATCTATGCTATGCGCATGCGCAGAGGCAATTTTTTTATTTATTTTATTTTATTTTGAATTTTTTGAATTTTTTATGAACCTTTATTTATAAACTGCAACATGTACAAACAGTTGAGAAACAATTATCAAAATAAGTATGGTGCCAGTATGCTGTTTTTTTTTCAATAAAATACTGGAAAGGATTGAAATGTAGTTTGTGTCTTTTACCCGATTATTAATCGATTAATTGAAGTAATAATCGACAGATTAATTGATTATCAAATTAATCGTTAGTTGCAGCCCTAATATATATATATATATATATATATATATATATATATATATATATATATATATATATATATATATCAACAAGCGCAGCGAAATTGTAACAGCATGCCGCCACAGACGGAAACACCTCCTAGGTAACACATGAGCCAATCACCACGCCCCTACGCCAGCCTGTACCCACCCACTCTGTGCCCTATATAAACCATGGTATGTGAATGCTCCCATTAAAATCTCCTGATGATTGAGGGCACCCCCCCTCATGAAACAGGCCTGTAGAGATGAAATAGTCTTGTGATTTTTTTCCCCACACATACATATATTGCGCTCTACTACGGTATCGAGCACTATTTTTTGGATAACCTTATTAAGACATATATATATATATATATATATATATATATATATATATATATATATATATATATATATATATATATATATATATATATATGTATGTATATATATATATATATATATATTAGGGGTGTAACGGTACGTGTATTTGTATTGAACGGTACGGGGGTTTCGGTTCGGTGCGGAGGTGTACCGAACGAGTTTCCACACGAACATGTTAAGTAGCCGCCTAAGCTAAAGTCTTAACAAGCTGCTCCACTTCCTTCTGCCTCTGTCTCTGTCAGTACTCAACACAGCACCCAGCATTGTCCCACCCACACAACCACCTGATTGGTTACTCACAGAGCGGTAACAGCCAATCAGCAGTGCGTATTTAGAGCGGTAACAGCCAATCAGCAGTGCGTATTTAGAGCGGTAACAGCCAATCAGCAGTGCGTATTCAGAGCTGCAGTGCTTAGGGTTTAGCAGGTAATCATCAGGCTGCGGACTCTCCCCAAATTATAATAAACACCTCCCAGTCAACTACTAGTAACATCACTTTGAGCCCGTTGACCTTCTAGAAATATAAAAGGCAGCTCAGCTCGCTCACAGTCCTGGCTTGAGGTGAAGGCTAATTCGCTTTTAGCGTAACGTTAGCTCATTTTGCGGTGTGTGTGTGTGTGTGTGTGTGTGTGTGTGTGTGTGTGCGTGTGCGAGTGTGTGTGTGTGTGTGTGTGTGTGTGTTACGGACAGCAAAGCCCTGTCTGTCTGTTATTTCACTTTACATTTTTCTGTGTTGAAGCAGCAAAAAAGGACATTATGTTAAATGAGGAGTTTCTGTCTCTGATAGGCGGGGTTAAGGGGGAGGAGTATATTTATAACTAGAATTCACTGAAATTCAAGTATTTCTTATATATATATATTTATATATATATATATATATATATATATATATATATATATATATATATATATATATATATATATATATATACATATATATATATATTAATAAATAAAATAAATACTTGGGGCGGCGTGGCGCAGTGGAAGAATGGCCGTGCGCGACCCGAGGGTCCCTGGTTCAATCCCCACCTAGTACCAACCTCGTCATGTCCGTTGTGTCCTGAGCAAGACACTTCACCCTTGCTCCTGATGGGTGCTGGTTAGTGCCTTGCATGGCAGCTCCCTCCATCAGTGTGTGAATGTGTGTGTGAATGGGTAAATGTGGAAGTAGTGTCAAAGCGCTTTGAGTACCTTGAAGGTAGAAAAGCGCTATACAAGTACAACCCATTTATCATTTATTTCAGTGTTCATTTATTTACACATATACACACATAACACTCCTCTCTACTCATTGTTGTATTTGAAAGTGCAATGCTTTGCAGCCAGTAGCACGGCCTTTGAAGGAGCATAGGTATGGGCAGTGTAATATTCTGGGTTGGAGTCAATAACCAGGCGAGGTGACGAAGTTACGTCTCTTTACTTCATACTTCAGAACCGACTCCCACACTTGCCGTCAGGGTGCGCAATACAACGTAAACCGTTGGCCAACCAAAAAGTAACCACAGAACACTATAGTGTTCTGTGGTTACTTTTTGGTTGGCCAAGCAGACGTGACGACAGGCTGTCCTCACTCAGGTATGCACGGACCTGGAGGGGGTGTGCCTTAAGTCCGGCTGAAAATCGGGAGAAATTCGGGAGAATGGTTGTCCCGGGAGATTTTCGGGAGAGGCACTGAAATTCGGGAGTCTCCCGGATAATTTGGGAGGGTTGGCAAGTATGCTTTAGCACTTACCACAAAGAAAAGTTTTTATGTTTCAGTCTTTGAGGTGAAAATATGGAACAGCATGAGTGACGAGCTTAAACATTGTTTAAACATTAAGCACTTTAAGAAATTGTGCACATCTAGTATTTTGGTTCGGTATAGTGCGGTCCCGGCTTGTTTTGATTGTGATTATGAATGTACTTTGTCATATATTGAGTTATTGTGAACACGGTAATCTGAGAAAATTGAGTTATGTAAATCCAGTTAAATGCAGTCCAGAGGAAACCGGAGGTTATTAGTTAAGGTTTAACTATGGAAAAAAGGTGCAAAAAAGTTTATACTTCTTTCCATTACTCTTTTGAGATACAGTATGTTTAATATTGTTGTTTTGTGAAACAACAATAATAATATTGTTGTTGAGCACCAGATTGTTCTCTAGCTATATGTATGTATATTATGTACTACATGTATGTTATGGAACTGACTGTAACATACTTGATACAAATATTCATCATCATCATTATCATCATCATCATCAGGGTTAATCAATACCGCGGTACTAATGAATTAAAAGCGGTACTATACTGCTTCTGAAAAATACAGGTACTTTTTTTACCAACATGTCGGCATGCTCATTGCTGTTAATACGAGCAAAGGCGCATGTTTAGTCAACACACACGCACACTTGCAAGGCGAAACAGTGTGGAGACAGAATTGTATACCAAAATATTGGTATATATCCATCCATCCATCCATTTTCTACCGCTGGTCCCTTTTGGAGTTGCAGGGGGTGCTGGAGCCTATCTTTGCTGCATTCAGACGATAGGCGGGGTACACCCTGGACAAGTCGCCAGTCAACAGACAACATTCACACTCACATTCACATTCACATTCACACACTCAGGCCAATTTAGTGTTGCCCATTAACCTATCCCCAGGTGCATGTCTTTGAAGGTGGGAGAAAGTCGGATTACCCGGAGGGAACCCACGCAGTCACGGGGAGAACATGCAAACTTCACATAGAAATACCGCGAGCCCGGGGATCGAACCCAGGACCTTTGTATTGTGAGGCACATGCAGTAACCCCTGTTTCACCGTGCTGCCTATTAGTATCCATCCATCCTCTACCGCGACCCTGGACAAGTCGCCACCTATTGGTATATATATATATATATATATATATATATATATATATGTATATTTATCCATGTCCATCCATCCAATCATTTTCTACCGCTTGTCCATTATACATGTATTTATATATATTTTAATGTGAATATATATATATATATATATATATGTATATGTATATGTATATATGTATATATATATTTTTTTTTGCAGCGGCTATGTAGAAACTATGTCAGCATATTTAAAGTACCGGGCACTCCATGGGTCTAGATTTTATAAATTAAAGGATCAATCAAAGCAACAGAATACATATTGAATCTCTTTTTAAATTGAATTCATGGATTTAATGGCTGTATCATTGCAGCCCAAGTACTTTACAAAGTACTTGGGCTGCTTTAGAAGCCGAGTGATAGATGCAGTTTAATTGTGACACTAGTGTCCTCAGCGTTGCTCGGTGCTAAACATACAAACTAATAAAAACAAACACTTACTGTAATATTTCCACTCTTGCTGGGATGCGGACCGACGGGACGCTCACATAATACCGTTTAGATTTAGATTCAATCGCAATCCTCACGAAGAGTTAAAAAAAGTTCCTGCAGGAAACGTCTTGTGGGGTCTATTTCGCCATCTCGGGGGATATGAAAGTCGACCAGCCTGTCAGACCATGGCCACATTTGAAAACTGCCAGGTGAGAGATGCATGAATTATAATTTAGAAATTATAGGCTCCAGCATCTCCCTTGACCCCGTAAGGCAGTGGTCCCCAACCTTTTTGTAGCTGCGGACCGGTCAACGCTTGAAAATTTGTCCCACGGACCGGGGGGGTATGGTTTTTTGTTTTTTTTTGGTCTTAAAGAAATACAATCATGTATGCTTACGGACTGTATCCCTGCAAACTGTATTGATCTATATTGATATATAATGTATATATTGTGTTTTTATGTTGATTTAATTAAAATAAAATAATAATAATATATATATATATTTTTTTTTTCTTTCTTGTGCGGCCCGGTACCAATCGGTACACGGACCGGTACCGGGCCGCGGCCCGGTGGTTGCGGACCACTGCCGTAAGGGACAAGCGGTAGAAAATGGATGGATGGAATTTACTTTTGGCAAGTTTGAGACGAAGCAGAAGCAGCCGTCGGCTCAGTGTGCCAACAATAGCTGTGTAAGCTAGCATTAGCTCACTGCTATCAATGCGCCGCTAAAATAGGCCGTCTGCGTTGGCGCTTATAATAACAATATCACTCATATTTGGTTATTTTTCAGGTCACGACATGTAAATGGCGTATCGTTGGCAGTTTCTGGATGTTTTTAGAGAGAGTATAATGAGCGTAACAGAGGACCCTCAATCTGTTGAATAAATTGTGGGATTATTTAGGATTTCAAATGCATAAAAAAGCCAAGCATATGTGTTCTTGTCTTATATAAGCATTGTGAATGATAAACAACACGTATATTTTCAATTTTAGCGTATTTCCAGTATGACTGATCTAATGACATGGTCAGAATGTAGAAGCGTTACTACTGTGATGTCAATCTCCGAAAATAGCCAAAGGTATTCAGAGCGCAATATTCAAATTGGCTGACTGAATTTGTGGCATTTTGTGATGTTTAAACGGGTTTTTTTTTTACATACTTTGCAGATTGTATAAACATTTGGATATGGTTTAATGGATACATTGAAACACAAATAAGCATATAAAGTCAACTTGTTTTCCCACTTTACTAGTACTTTCCAGGACGTTGGGAGGCAATCATGGGAGTCGTCAGATGCTTGTTTTTGGTCAAATGCTCTTTAACTAAAGTGCGGCTCATAGACGCATTCTTTTTTTCTGTATTTAACGAGTGCCTGCAGTGTGACATGTTGCCATAGAATGGAATACTTTGCCTGAGAAAAAAAGAAATAAAGAGCGAGAGAAGATTTTGTGTAGATTTTGCTCCCATCTGTAACTGGACAAAGGATCTGCTATGGTTAACGGGTGGTGGTGGGTGTGTTTTTGACAGAAAGTTATGCAAGCTGTCCTGTCAAAAAAAATATTTAGACTGTCCTGCACTTGTACAATGCTTTTGCAGTGTTGCATGTTGTTCCCTGCAGGGATTTATTTCATTTCACCACATTTTAATGCTTTTTTTTTCCTCCCGCTGTTGTTGGACTGAAAGTCTTAACACATTCATCTTCTGTGTTATTATTCATTCCTAACTTACTTATTAGCTCACTTTAGTTCACCAAACAAGAGTTATTCAAGAAATCCAGGCAGTGAAACGTTGAGGCACTTTGTTACTTTACATTTGAGTGACTAAGCAAGAAGGCATTGCCAAGAAAACATTCATGCTCTTGCGTTTCCAAAAGGAGGAATGCACATTACTTTAGCCAGTTCAAAGTTATCAACAGGGTCTGTTGAGTGGATTCTAAGGAACCAAATGTAATTCAAACATTCCATAATGATCACAAGACATCGTGACTCACTTGAAAAACATTAAATCGCTGAGCTCGTGTTATGGCTCGCATATTCCAAACAAAGTCACCAAAAAAATGTTTCCTTAGCAGCAACTGTTACCTCGACGCCGTGCAACGCCTCACCTGTTAATCGCACCGCGCAATATGGGCGAACACTTAATGAATTCTTTCATACTTTGATGAGCGGCTCGGTGAGAGAGAGGAGAGGAACACGAGACCTCCTCCATTGAGCTTATTTCCAACCTGTCTGATCAACACCGTTTCATTCGCCATTGTTCTCGCTTCAGCGTTTACATTGTGGCGCCTAATTAAAGTCGACACATATCCGCGCATGCCAGCCATACCCCCCGTTTTAAAATAAATCATTACAGCGCCGGATGGTGTTCATCAATCAGTCGCAGCTTCAAACAAAACAATTGTTTTCTCACTGGCTCCCATAGATATTGTTTGCACGTGCGCCGGTCCACAATGCTCCGTGGCCTTTTGTCTCCAGATGTAAATGTGGCAAATGTAGCAAAGGGCCCTGAATGTGTGCTGTAAGCACTATTAGCATATTCAAGATCTATATTATTCACATGGCTGATACTGCTCCTTTTATACGCGTGCCTCTTGTGTCTTGTGTTCTCAACCCCCATCCCCCAGTCTCGCCACTACACCCCGGTCCCCCGCCCTCCCTGCCGCCACCTCCTTATTAACTGATGTCCAATTTGATGCAGCATATTTCATGAGCTTGTCACGTAATACAGGCAGCTGATTAACCTGGAGTCTGGCTGGCTGCACGGTGGAGGCTTTTTATTTTATTTTTTTGAGCCCCCTCTACCACCCTTCCCCTCCTTTCTCTCCACCCCTGAGCCCTCCTCAGTCTTTGTTGTGGCGGTTGCAGCATCGCATTGGCGGTCTGGAGCATTGTGTCTGATTTCCAGCAGACAAACTGACCTCTGGGGATTTATTGACAGCAAACTCCACAGAGGCAGACACAGAGCTGGGAGCATGGAAGCAGCCAGCGAGGGGCGGGGTGGGTGCTAAGAGAGGAGAGGAGAGGAGTGGTGGGTGATTGTTACAGACAGGACGACAGACAGATGGAGGGGGAAGGCGGCGAGAGGGATGATGAAACAGGAAACAGGTAGAGACACAGAGAAAGGGTTGGGGAATGGGCCGCCCAAATTTGTTTGGGAAATTTGGGGTTTTGGTGGAGCGTGCGGATGTGGAAAGAAAATGGCTGCCTCCTACGAGGATCTAATTAATTTTGAAGGATCATCAGGCCCTTTAGTGCGAGGAAGGGTACGGGAGAGAGGGAGGGGGGTTGTGAGGCAGACCCCTGGGCTGATTAGAATTCACTGCAGGTAGGCGCTGGCTGCTGCTCACCCACTGTGTCACGGCTAAAACGGAATCACTGTTGGTGAGTGGCAGTCTGGGCAAGTGAAGCCTGCCTCCCTTGGCCCGCTCCCTTTTGTTGGCGCCATTCACCTCAACCTACCCCTGAGGCAGGTGGATTTCCATGTCTGCATGGGCGAGGATGGAGGGCGAGAAAGGCAGATATATGTACAGTGTGTTTGCACTGCCTAACCGTAGCGCCCGTGGCAACAGGCTTGCCTGACAAATAATATTTACCATGGTGATGGCAAATAGAGTTTTGGCACATGCATGGTTGTTATTCCGTTTTAAAGCAGTTTTTCTGTTGGTTTTTCATCTGACTGAGTCTAATCGAAATATCCAGTGACACAAGTTAGCTGAGAACACAAGTTGCACTTTTTTTTTTAGTTTCCAGCATTTCGTTTGCGAGCTATTTCAAGACATTAGTAAGGGGACTTTTAAACCGAGCTGGCTAATTGTCGAAATTCATTCTGCTCAAATATGTCCTTTTCAAGTCACCATTGTCAGTTCCCACTCAGACCTTTGAATACTGCAAGTGTTATTGTAACCTTCCAGACCCTAGTCTTTTTGTGGCCCTTACCAAGATTTTGTGTGTGGGCCCCGTTTTCATCTTTGATATTACTCGCTATCGGGCTGATTGCAGCCTTGTGAGTATTGTAATCGGGCTTTGAAGTTTGCGGCTTGCAAAGGTGACTATGTGGGTGTTACTTCATGTCTGGAGGGCTTTCTTAATGTTATAAACGGTAGACTGTTTTTAATGCTTTAGCTATGAAAATATTCAATTTTTAAATAATAATACCTTCTTTACGGAAATTACTTTACCACGGTTGGACCCAGAACCAATTAACAGCGTCTATACTGTATATTACTCTTGGCGACCAGAAGTGGATTTGGCTATGGGAAGTTGAGTGTGTGCATAAGACACAATCAACACAAATGCAGTTCAAGTACGTTTATAATTAGATATTAAGAAATTATGTGTTATCTATATTTTACGAGTTATATAAAGATTTGTAATCTCAGGGCATTCAATCGATCGCAACTGGAGTTGTTTGGTTTGTCTTAGAAGATGATTAAGCTTCATCAGTTTGTGCTCATAGACTTATATTGGTCAGATTGATCTGGAACCAATGTTGGCTCACTGCTGAATAGAAGTTTAGCAGAGTCAAAGTACAATTGTATCCATGAGGCAGTTCAGTCCATCAAAATAGAACAAGCAAACACCTGCAGAGCACAACCACTACGTTGATGATCAGCTACTGAAGTGACCTGTTGCCATAATCATTTGGCCCCCACTAGTGGTTGTGGCTTATGCCTGTTCCAGACTGGATTGTATGGTTAGAACGCCCAAGTCCAGGACTTCTGCTTTCAGGCTGTGGTGTTTGGCTCCTCAGGGTTTTGTACTTGACCCAGTTTTCTTTAACATTTGCGTGCTGCCACTGGGAAATCTCTTTAAAGTTTCCGTTTTAATGCAGATGATACCCAAATTACTCAGTTTGGATGACAAACTGCCCCAAGGACATTAATTGCATACAGTGATGGCCTAAATTACCCTCAATCGCCTCCCCCCCAAAAAAGACATTGCTCATTGTTGGGTCAATCGTCCATACAATGTCCGCTGTAATAAAAATGTAAAAACAATTCTGTCAACCCCCCAAAAAAAGCTCAATTTATACTTTTCATCACGCCTATATTATTCCAACTCCCTTCCACCTATCTTCAGTTAAAAGATTCTATTGTCAGTACAATTAACCCAAAACGAAGCCGCCAGGGTTTTAATGGGTACTTGAAAAAGAGCAAATTACACCTTTGCTTTCAGCACTGCACCGGTTGTCTATTCATTTTACAATTATTTTACATTTCCGCTTATTATCTTAAACCTGCTGAAATGTGCATCACAAAGTTATATATTTATGACCTATTTTTCTTTTTGCCTATTCTCTATCTCTAATGTATGTCCAAAGGTGGTTCTTCTCATTATCAAGTGATCAACCAGCTCCAATTAACACACCATTATTACGTGAAAAAATATACATTAAAAAAATAGCAAAAAAAAATACATCAACTACTTTTTCAGGGTTTTAGTCACAGTGTTTGGCACACATTCTAAAAATGACAAAGGTATTTGACACGCTTATGACTGGCTCAGTACAGAGGTCATATGAGTTAAGCTGGATACTTTCCATCTGCGGGTTTTAACTGGTTTCAAAGCGAGGATGGTGTGTCGAGAAGGGCAGACTTCTCTTGCTTTTGCCGGCGTTAATCAGAAAATTGAAAAAGCAGTATAATTTATTGTGAGTAAATTTGACAGAGAGAAAGAAATTTTACACTGGTTCAAATGTTTTTCCCACTCTAGTATAGTAGGATGTGTGACCTGAAATGACACCATTTCACTCCATGTGGTCTGCCTTTTTTTTTTTCTTTTTTCTTTTTGACACGGCTTTTGTGTCCAAACTTCAGCAGACGACCGTGCACGTACAGTTTAATAGCTCCTGTTTAAAAAAGCTTGTCTTAGAATCACCAAAAGCAGCCGATCACATGCTTGACGGCACTGAATGCCCGTGGTTGTGTTTTGCAATGAATGTCTTGTGTGTTTAATATATTTTTTAAATTGTATTACAACATGTAAGAACCGCGGGACGTCTTTGTGTTGTTTGAGCTTTTGGAGACGACACACAAAAAAAAGAAAAAGCGCACACACACTCATACACACACACACACACACACACACACACACACACACACACACACACACAGAGTGCATTAATTCATGTAGAATCAAGATAATTTTTTATAAGGGTGTGGTTTTGTTGCCCGGTGACTCAGATAACTGTTGAGAGAAGAGCATTTTTCCCGATACCAATATATGTTTTGTTCTGGAATTGCACACAGGACCGTCCATTTTTTTGGGGCTTTAAGCTGGCGTGGAAAACTCTTCACACATCTGTTGCAGCATGTCGGAGGTAGACATTCATGTTGCTTCGGGTCCATCAAGGGAGTGGCAATATCGATGTGATCTAAAGATTTGTCTTTGTCTTTTTTTTCTTCTTCTTCTCTCCCCTGCGAACACTTTGGCAGAGCAACACATGATTTGGGAAGAGAAGAGGACTGACAGCCTTGCCTAGCGCCCGGCCTCCGCTAAGCCATCTCCTGACGCTTGACCCGCACTTTATCACCAGCCACACTAGCATCTCGGAAACACAGCGTCATCTAACTGTGAGTAGATTTTACAGAATACTTCAAATCCTGCATTTATACGCTCTCTTTGCAAATAGAAATGTTATTAGATTGAAATCCTGCATAATAAGCTGTTTGCAAGTAGCAATATTATTAGATAGTAATTTTGTCCTTTAGATTGTGCTAGTGCATGGCAAATTTAAAGCAATTCTTAAGAGCTTTTTTTTTATTTTTTTGTTTTTTTCAGCGTAATGTTTTACCCAAATTTAATTTTGAACTTTATTTTATATGTTGCATTTCACAGGCTGAATTTCTTTAAAAGATTGTATTTGGTATACAATGCATGCTCCATCATGGTGAAAATGAATTAATTCTATTGCATGAAAGCACTTATTTATTTTTATTTTTTTTTACAGTTAATTCACGTTACTGCATATGCAATTTAAAATAAATTGTATAGCCAAACTGCAAAAAAGCATTCTTAATAATCCAAGCACACTTACCAGTGTGTTTTCTTTTCTTGAGTTTTGGAAGCGCCATCCTAGTGAGCACATGACCGACAAAAGAGTCGTCTTGTCCTCTGAGCATAGGGCGCCACCCACTGGCCACTAAAGGAGATTCAGAAAACATGTTATTTCCCTGTGGATTTTTGTAATTATTGGAACGACAGTTAAAAATTCAGGTGTGGAAAAAAATTACTTCACCACCACTATTTTTATTATTAATATTTTAATTGTGTTTACTTACTAAAATTGCATACACCCGCACAATGTAATGATATCCAATAGAAGAAATGTTTCCCTAATAATAATGTTAATAACAAAGCTTATTTTTTCTATTGCCATTGTGGTTGTAACGGCATCCTTTCAAGAGGGTGCATCTAATATTGTGCAACCCCAACAATGACTAGCTTGTGACCTTTTCCGAGTGTCAATCAAATCTTTGGAAAGGTGACATTTCTGATACAGACTTGGCATCACACTGCATAATGCTGTGATAATGTAAAGTAGTTCGAAGATACGATACACTTATTTATAGCTCAGTTGTTTTTAAAACTAGGAATAAACATATATATATATTTTTAGTGTTAATATGATATATTTAAACTGTGTCCCTTGTGCTACAATGATTGTTTAATCTTACCTTTAGCCGCCAATGCAGTAGTTGTGATGCATGACTATGACGCTGAGCGTTGATACTTATTGCACGTCAGCGATGCCGACGTGATATCAGTGCAAGTGTGCCAAGTGCAGTGTGGCTAACGTGGCTGAATAATGCAGCGTCTCTCTAAACGAGGTGTGTTGCTGCCCCCGATTTCAGGTCACATCAGTTGCAAGGGGATGACCGAGCGCATTCATAACATCAATCTCCACAACTTCAGCAATTCTGTACTTGAGACCCTCAATGAGCAGCGCAACCGTGGGCACTTCTGTGATGTGACCGTCCGGATCCATGGAAGTATGCTGCGAGCTCACCGCTGCGTGCTGGCCGCTGGAAGCCCCTTCTTTCAGGACAAGCTGCTTTTGGGCTACAGCGACATTGAGATCCCCTCTGTGGTCTCGGTGCAATCCATCCAAAAGTTGATTGACTTTATGTACAGCGGGATTCTGCGAGTGTCTCAGTCAGAGGCCCTGCAGATCTTAACCGCTGCCAGCATCTTGCAGATCAAGACCGTCATCGATGAGTGTACCCGAATCGTGTCGCAGAATGTGGGCCTGGCCGGCCCAGGAGGCTTCCCCGTTATACCGGGAGACTCTGGTCAGGACACCCCCCGTGGCACGCCGGAGTCTGGCACCTCCGGGCCCAGCAGCGATGCCGAGTCGGGCTGTATGCAAGGCACAACCCAGCAGAACATGGATCGGCCGTACACGTCTCTCTACTCCTACACCGGCATCTCCAACGGTACCCGCGACCGCCCCCATTACATCAACCCCATGGCGACAAATTACGACCCGAGTGTCGGCGCTCAGAAGGACCAGCAGTCGCAGGATCCCCCCTGGATGAACCGTATCCAGGACAGAACCCAGCCGGTGGACCGCTTCATCTCCACGGCCGAGTCCACCACTCACTGCCGCAAGCAACCCCGCCCGGTGCGCCTGCAAACAGGCGGGATGCACATCAAGCAGGAGGCCGACGACGAGTACAGCTGCTACAACAACACAGGCGACTGCCAGGATGAGACCGAGCACGCTGAGAGCGAGTCCAAAGTGGAGAGTTTCGACTCAGGGGTCAGCTCCTCCATCAGTACCGAGCCAGATGCCATGGAGCAGCAGCCCTACCTGAGTGGCTTTAACCGGGAGGGGCCGGGCGAAGGCCACCAAGGGAATTTGGGTCCGGTGCATATTGAGGTTAACGACTCGTCCCCGGAGCAATCGCAAGAGCCCGATGAGGGCCACGGCGGCCACAGCACTAGTGACAGTAGCATGATGCACCCACTGCCCAACCCCATCATGTCCCACTCCCTGTCCAGCACGCCGCATTACCTGCGGCCGGTCGAGACGCACACCAGCAATCTGAGGATGCCGCACGCCATGACCAGCAATTCCCAATTGATCGGCGGCGTCGGGAGCACCTTCTTGCCCACACTCTTCCCCCCGCAGCCGGCCAGAGACAACAAGTCTTTCCTTTACCTTTCCGGCCAACAGCAGGCCCAGTTTGTAACGGTGCCCACCGCCATGTCATCGTTCCCCAACGCCATGGCTGTTCCGCCGGGGTCCGCCCAGTCGCAGCAGTCCGCCGGAGCAATGAGTCAGGGGGAGAAGAAGCCCTATGCATGCACCCTCTGCTGTAAAACCTTTACTGCAAAACAGAACTACGTCAAACACATGTTTGTGCATACCGGTAAGTCACTTTTTTTTTAATACATGACTTGCCAATACATTTTTTTCTGAATTTTGCCTACGCTGATTATTGGAAACATTAGTCGTACAATTACGCCCACTTTTATTGACCGTATTACTATCTAGCACTTGGCCAAAAAACTTTTAAGCAATTTATTTAATATAGGCGTCCCTCTTCTATCGCTGTTAATTGGTTACAGACATTTCCGCGAAGTTGGAATCCTTATTTATCATTTATAAATTAAACATTTTCATAAAAAAACTGTTGACGACCTTCTAAATAATTTTTTTTAACATAATGAGAGCCCTCTAAACATGAAATAACACCATTTAGTCACCTTCACAATATTTTAATCCAATATAGTAATGCTGCCTGAGGCTGAACCAGTCAGTGGCCAGAGTGTGCTCTAATTGGTTTGGTCTTCTTTAGTGGCCAATACTACTGTAGTAGTAATATTTATAGTTAATTTTGCTGGATTTATGCCTAAAAATACTTTATTTAGGACCAACATTTTTTTAGTATACGCTTTAAAAAAAATCCCATTTATTTAAAGTGCGATGTGGCGAGTGAAGACTAGGATTTTCCAAATAACATTCTGCTTATGGTTAGAGCCAAATTTAGTCTGCTCCGGTGACTTCTTCAAAAAATTTTATACTTATTTTAAAGCACTTGTAATATCCTCCTGAGAACCACACTGTAAAAAAAAAAAGGTGTAAATTCACCACAAATTACTGGCTAATAATTGCATTAAATTTAGGGAACATTTGCGGCAATTCACTGTAACTGCAGACCTGTGATTTTACGGTTAATTACAATAAAGTTACACATATATGCTGTAACTTCACAATTGCAATTGTATAATTAATTACAATAAAATTACAACTATATGCTGTAATTTCACAATTGTAATTGTATAATTAATTACAATAAAATGACAACTCTATGCTGTAACTTCACAATTGTAATTTTATAATTATTTACAACAAAATTACAACCATATGCTGTAAGTTCACAACTGTAATGTTATAGTTAATTACTCTCTCGGTTAAAAAGAATACCTATTTTTACTGTACAAGAGTGGACAACATATACGAGACAAATCAGTTTGAATTTGCAGTAATTTGTTGTGACATTACAGAGGACTATGATTACTGTATTGTAATGTAAATAACAGGTAATTGCAGTGAAATATAAGATATCGTCATTTTTACAGTCATAGGTTGTAATGTTACAGTCCATTTTTGATTACAGTATTTTTACTGTGAATAAATGCTGTGAAATCCAGGTGAATTTTTACAGTGCAGCGTCCTCGGTAGTTGTTTTTGTCAGAGTGACACATTTGGAAACAACAAATAGCCCCGTTATGCTAAACCCAAATACATTAAAAGCCCCATAAAAATAAAAAAATCCCATTCACCCCCCCAACCCCCCCGCGCCCATAAGCAGCTGTCGTCACCCTTGAAATTGTCCTAACTGTCCCCGCCATACAAAGATGTGGAGGACGCAGGAGGATATATTACTAGGCTCCATCTTTAATTGATATTGTAAAATGTTATTTATCTGATTAAGTGTTACAGAATCTAGAACAAACACAATTTCCGTACGCACGTCTAGACACAAGTGTCTGGCAGAAAGAAAAAAAAAGAAAAAGCGCGTCTCCGTGATTGCCCGCCAGTGGCCTTGAGGCGTCCACCAGATGAAGTCAGCAGGAGCGTTTAACTTTCAATCGTCAGCTGCTGACGAGCTCATATTCTTTAATGAAACGAGGACCGGACGCCTTCTGTTTGTCTCCTAGTGGCGACGACATGCACAGTGCTGCACATTTGTGTAAATGACCGGCGTTGGCTTCTCCATGTGTTTGTTGATGCCATTAACAGATGGAGCGGATTTAGCCTCAGATAAGGAATGGGAAAAAAAATGGTACATTCATGAGTTTTTATTTTCTCTCTCTCGGCTGATGGTTCAATCGGCTCAAATAGTTGTTTTGACATCTTTGTGACCGCTTGTCTCGGTCCTTTTGTGATAATCTTGTTTGTCCTCTGTCTTCCGATTGTCTTGCATGCCCACGCAGGAGAGAAGCCCCACCAGTGCAGCATCTGCTGGCGCTCGTTCTCCCTGAAGGATTACTTAATCAAACACATGGTGACGCACACGGGGGTGCGGGCCTACCAGTGCAGCATCTGCAACAAGCGCTTCACCCAGAAGAGCTCTCTCAACGTCCACATGCGGCTGCACCGTGGCGAGAAATCCTACGAGTGCCCTATCTGCAAGAAGAAGTTCTCCCACAAAACCCTGCTGGAGCGCCACATGGCCCTGCACAGCACGGGCAGCGCCATCACGGGGCTGGCCGACGCAATCACCGGGCTGGCCGGCGTCACCTGCCCCCCTTGCCCGGTCTCCATTCCCATCACTCTACCCATGACCGTCCCCGAGCCCGGCGCCGGGGTGGTGGCCCTCGCCATGCCCGTAAGCGGCGGTGCGGGAGATGTGTCCGTGGTGGGGCCGGGAGTGGGCGTGGCCGCGGAGGCGAGCTGCCAAGAAGGGACCACCTACATGTGTTCCGTCTGCCCCGTCAAGTTCGAGCAAATGGAGCACTTCAACGACCACATGCGAATGCATGTCTCTGACGGATAAGTACAACTAGACACACTTCTCCAAAAGAATGACAAACAAAATGGCACTAGATTTTCCTTTTCTTGTTTTGAGGTATGAAGAGTAATGAGTATAGACACTGGCACATTAAGTTTCCCAAAAAAAAAAAAAAATTCTTTTTTGTTATTTTAAATAAACAAAAAGATGGTGGCCTTAAGGCTTAGTAGTTTGATATTGATCTACTGGATGGATCCTAACTACAGGCCTCTAAATGTATGATTTCCTAAAAATACTGATTTATGTGTTGAACACTACCGAAAGGCCTACGAAAGAAACACATACACACAAACACACTTTTAGTGTAGAGCTGTGTGAGCGCATACACGTGTGCATTGTGTGTGGATCTGCATGTGTCCCAGTGTGTGCGTGCGTGTGTGTATGTGTGTGTGAGTGAGAGATGCCATTAAAAATGGCACTTGTGAACCCATACTGACCAGTTTGGAAACGATATAGATGTCCAAACGTACTGTGGTTTAATTTGCAACAACAATAACAACAAAAATCATCTGGGGTGGGTCTTGCATATTCCCTCTAAAATACTGACCGCCGCACGATTGCCTTCTAAAGACAATTAAAAAAAAGGAGAGTAGTAAATTTGTGACTGGGTTTTATTTATTCCTGTGGTATTAAGGGATTTTAAAGCAGCTTTTGATGAGGTACAAATTTCACTTCCTGATTTGCTATGTTTTGTAACAGTTGCATTTTGGACGGTTTAGTTTCCTAAATTAGGCGGTTGTTGTTGTTGGTGAGACATGCAAAAAAACGAAACAAAAAAACAAATCTAAAGTGATTAGCAAACACTGCCACTAATCTCCTAAAAGACTGTTAAGGCTGCTCCAATCACAAAAGACAAATCTGTTTTTCTTTTTTGGATATTTTTTTCTTCTCCAGCCTGTTTCCATTCACAGTTAGAGCAGTAACTAAACCCTCTCCATTATTTTTCTTCTGCTCCTCCACTTACATCCGACTGTTATGGGCTGTAGAATTAAAAAAAAAAAAAAAAAATATTTGTCTCCCCAACTATTGTTGTTATTGATTAGTCTACATGGTTTCTTGTTTTCTGCTTCAATTATGGATTTGGGGCTTTAGGCTGGCTGTTGATTAGAACAGTGTTAAAGAGAGGGAGAAATTCAATTTGTTTTGAAAATAATTGCCATCACGAATGCAGACTAGAACCTGTTTGGGACTTTTTGTTTTAGTGATGGGAGCTAAATGCAATCGCTCTCAGCCTGCAACATTATGAAAGGAAACAACAGAGTAGCACCAGTAGCTCTCCCACTTATTTATATTTATATTTATATATATATATATATATATATATATATATATATATATATATATATATATATATATATATATATATATATATATATATATATATATATATATATATATATATTATACATGTTGCATAAATACATATATATTATTCATGTATTTATATATGTATATATATACATATATATTATACATGTATATATATACATATATATTATACATGTATTTATATATGTATATATATACATATATATTATACATGTATATATATACATATATATTATACATGTATTTATATATATATATATATATACTGTGTATACATATAAATATATGTGTATATATATATATATATATATATATATATATACAATGTATGTATATATATATATATATATATATATATATATATATATACACATATATATATATATATATACATATATATATATATATATACACATACATACACAATACACACACACACACACACACATACATATACATGCACCACAACTTGTGGGTAAACTTTCTACACGATAGTATACATTCCTGTGTTGTTGTTTTTTCCCCCTTAAAAACGTAGACACACATGTACAGATTAAATTTGGATGTCATTCATGCATCGTCACATTGGATTTTATTGTTTTCACCAGAATAGAACACACAAACAAACACACACATACATACAGTATATACACACACTGTGTGCAACTGCTCCTTTAGTAGTTGTGTTGCTAAAAAAAGAAAAAAAACTGCTCACAGTGCTGCAGATAAAAAAAATCACACATTTCTTTTATTCAATTTTAAAGGCGGAAAAAAACATTTATAAAAAACCTTGATAAGCGGACTGCATTATTTTCTTGCATATATGTTGCACTGCTTAAACCAATAAGTGCACTACTGTTAACAGAGATATAGTTTTAGAAAAGAGGATTTTTTAAAAGAAAAAATCTAACATTTGGTTGTCGAGTTCACGTGTATTAGCATAGCTTTGTTTCAATTCTAAAGTAATTCAGCGGTTCTTGGCTTTTGTTATTGCTTGCAGTTACAGTATATCAACACATATGCTGTTTGTACAGTACGTGTGCCATTTTCTTGCAAGCATTTATTTAAGACGTGTGCTCATATATGTTTTTTATTTTGATCCTTTTGGAGTCATTTCCTCAATAATTAATTTCATTGAGACAGACTTTTCCTACAAGCCAAACAGTGAACAGTAATAATAACGGCAACTTCTGTCTTGACTTGGAAGTGGAAGTGATAATACCTATTAGCTGTTATCACGCTATTAATAATAATACATTTATCGTGTGTATGTGTGTGTAACATAGCTGATATACGTGTCCTAGTAGAACTTTTGGGTGGTTGTGGGAAGGTGATGGAATGCAGCTTCTTTGATAATACGTGTCTGTGGGTTTGTGCACCGTCGTGTCTTTTCATTCCTGTAGTGGGTGTCGTTGTGTGTGTGTGTGTGTGTGTGTGTGTCCGTGTGCTATTTTAGCCGAATCAAACTGTTGATAAGCGAACTATCTTGACCTTGTAGGGCTTCCTTTGCAATATGCAGCGCAGGTACAACACGAGGAGCAACTCCTTTTTGAGCTCATATGACCAGGGCCGGTTCATGGCATAAATGCGGTCGTTTAGACGCTGAACACATTCAAGTCAATTCAGATGGGCACAGGTTTATATTTTCGATGACTAGTGACATTTGGAGCCTTTGACGGTTTAATTTGATTAGCAACTTGTATCAAGAACCGAAGAGGGCCATGAACATCATCTTATTTAGGGCCACAAAAAGCCCATTTTGAGCTCACAAGACCAGGGCCGGCTCATGGCATAAACACTTACATGCGGTTGTTTGGACTCTGAACACATTCAAGTCAATTTAGATGTGCACTGTTTATAGTCCCGATGACTAGTGACATCCGGAGCCTTGGACGGTTTATTTGATGAGCAACTTATATTTAAAACCGAATGGGGCCATGAACACAATTTTGTTTAGAGCCACAAAAGCCTATTTTGAGCTCATGTGACTTTAGAAAGACCACGTCCAAGTCAGTTTAGATGTGCACTGTTTTGTATCTTTGATAACTACTGACATCCAGTACCTTAAAGGGTTTAAGCTGATTAGCAACTAAAATAAAAAAATTAACGAAATCTTGTTTAAGGCCATAAGTAGCCTATTTTGAGGGCCGTCTCATGGCTTAAACACTTAAACGTGGTTGTTTAGAAAGGCTTTGACCACATTCAAGTCAATTTAAATGTGCACTGTTTATATTTTGGATAACGAGAGACATCCGGAGCTTTGGAACGTTTCATTTGATTAGGAACTTAAATAAAAAATGAACAAAATCGTGTTTAGGGCCACAAAAAGCCTATTTTGAGCTCTACGACCATAACGTAAAAGCGGTTGTTTAGAGAGCGACAAAAATCCTAGTCAAATATCAATTTTGTCCAAATGCAAGCTCCTTGATGATGTGCTTTTAAGCCTAAAAAAAACACCCGGTGTGGTCCCCGTTTTGTAGTTGTCGCTGCCAGGATGGCAAATGTGCTGCATGCTAGTGCTCTACTTGTCTCGACACAGCACGTGGAGGTCATCTCTTGCCTTAACAGACAATGCACTAAATAGTCTATGTAAGCCACATTTTTTGGCACACAGCTTACGGTGTTGCGTCAAGTCTAGCACCAACACTGCCAAACTAACATCATCTTTCCGTGCAGAGGCAGACGCGTTTTTTTGGGGGGGGGGGTTTCCCCCTGTAACGTACGTATTCAGTGATTTAGCATTCCTTGCTTTTTTTCCTGCATATTTTTGTGTATTCACATATATCCAATGCACTATAGACTGTAGCTAGATGAGTACAACCAGCTTTGTGGTATCAATGGTCTAAATAGTAGGTTAAGTAGCTTGTTGTTGGCTTTGGACAATATTTCATTTCAGAATTACACTATAAGAATTTTTTTGTTGTCGTCGTCATTGTGGTTTTCTGGACGAGTAGCCGATGTCCGCGGATGAGGGCTAATAACTCATCCCGTCATTCGTTGACTTGTTGTATGATAAGGAGGGAAAGGAGCCCTCTTCTTCTTCTTCTTCACTTTCACTGTCCATAGTTAAACTGTATATTCTGCTTCAAATACTCGTGGTGGTGCTTCACAATCTTTTCTTGGTGTTGCAACACACACAAAAAAAAAAGGGTTTAAAAAAAAAAAGTGTTTTTTTAAAGAGTTGCAGCCCTGGTCAGAAAAGAAGGTCCTTTCCTCATTTGTTTCTAGTTCAAGGAGATTTTCTGTCTTTATTTTGGCAAATATTTTCCCAGGACAAACCCCTATTGAATAGTAGATACTAGCCTTGAGCCTGCAGCTGTTTGTATTGTTCTCCAATAATATGACATGTTTTGTTTATCTTAGCGTAGCGACGCAGGGTCTACAGTATACGTTGTTGTCCTTCTTGCAGTACTCCTTCATTCTTTACTTTATCCTTACTCCTGCTTCTTTTTGTTTTTGTTTCCACAGTATAGCGACGTTGTTAATTCATGCATATAGCTTCACGTAGCTGGGTGGAGGGTAGTCGCGGTATTGAGTATAATTCTTCACAGTGTACATGTATTATATGTAAGCATACAGTACAGGACAGTATATGCTTTGCATCGAGGAGAGGAACGGTGAGGCTTTGTTATGGTCATGTTCCGTCTTCCTGGTTCGTCTATCAGTCCCATCAGTTTTTTTGTCTTTTTTATCTTCAAGCTTGAATTAAGTCACAGAATAGTTAAGAATAGAACCACTCAGATGATACATAGCGGCTTTTATTATTTGCTTTATCTTTCTACAACGCACACCAGTGCGAAACAGATACCTTCTTACGAATATATATAATATAAGTGTATATAGAAGAATCACCATCTCCACACAGTATAATAATAACTTTTACCTTGTGGGATATAGGGAATATGCCTATCAAGTGCCTGTCGTTCAGCAACTATACAGAATTTTCATAGTTTTTCTCTCCTACATTGCACAGATACAATATATACACAATGGTCTATTTACTTAAAAATATACTATTTATACTAGTTACACCAGGTGGTTGTGAGTGCATCCGAACCCTTTAAAAAATACCTGAAATGTTCTATTCATACGCAGCAAAGACAGGTTTTATGTTATTTACCATGTAAGCCATGTGGAGGATTCAAAGACATCAAATACGCACAATCACTTTTTTCCAAGCCTTTTCTTTTTGTACGTGACCAGCAGAGGGAGCTGCATGAATGTAAAGAGTTGTTGTAATTACCAACAAACTCCAGATGTTTATACCTGCTAACGCAGCCCCCTTAAGCAGATTTTCAGGCCCCCTTTGGGCGTTGCTGTCAAAGTCCATCAGGTGACCTTCCGCTTGCAAGCCTAAATGATAATTAATGCTTTATCTTATCGGACAGCATTATTGCTCAGTACGGTCGAGCAATGGAGTCACGTGCAAAAAGAAACGGCACAGAGATTTTTTATAACCCCTCTATGTTGGAGGCCAGGTCTTGTAATCTGATTACAATTTGAATGTTTTGGATACAGATTAACGCACACGCACGCACACACACACACACACACACACACACACACACAATACAGGATTATTTCACAAAGGTCTCTAAAGTGCTTTGTGTCAGGAAACAAATGCACACAAAGTAAACGTGGCAGACATGTCGTTTTAGGACTGAGAGGATGTGAGATTAAAGGTTTTGGACCCGCTCATTATTTTTGTCCCTTGTGGACTAATTACCACACCTCTAATTACCCAACCTTCTCCAGCCTGGTCAACCGCCAAGTTTAAGGGGAAACACTTTAAACAAAAGCCACTATTGTTATTTTGTAGGAGTGAGTATCAAAAACGCCCTGAAAAGAAAAACAATATATGTTTATTTGGTAAAACATTAAAATGCGGAAAAATTATGTAAAAAAGTTTGCATTTTAGTAGATTAAAGCCACAATCGTTGGAGACTGCACATGCAATGTTACAAGGGGATGAAAGTTGTGATGATCAGTAAAAACTGTTATTTCTGTGGGAGGGTTTCGAATTTTTTTTTGTAAACTTATGAAAAAAACCCCACTTTTTTTAATGTTGTGAAACTGGCGAAAATAATCTTAATTTCACAATAAAAGTCTTATAATTTTCCTGCAAAAAAATATGTAATATTGCAGGAGTTGCAAAGTTGTACCAAACCTTAATAATAAAGTGTTAGGGGGAAACAAGTGATACTTCAACTTTTGAAACAAAAAACTAATAATATAATGGTCATTTTTTTTGTGGGGTGCAATATTACGGAATAAAGTTCTAATGTTGAAATGAAAAAAGTCGTAATAATAAGTGAAATAATAAAATAATAAAAAAAAAAATCCTGAAAAGAGTTCGTAAACCTATGAGAACAGTCAATATTATTTATGAAAAAAGTCGTAATTCGACGAAAATAGAGAGTTCTTTTGAGAATAAAAGTCTTACAATACTAATACTACGCAAAGAAAAGGTATTAGAGAATAAGAATGGTATTGTTAAAGATAGAAAAAAATTGAATGTTTAGAAGAATAGTCACGTTTTTTGAAAGAACAACTTCATCCTATGACATATTTTCAAATGAAAAAAACATATTACATAATATTACGTTCAAAAGTTTTAATGTTGTCAGAAAATAGTTTTAATTATTGGAAAAAAATAGGTTTTTATTTTCGAGAAAAGGTTTTATGTTCTTAAGAAAATAGTGAAATGTTTTTGGGACGAACTACTTTTCTGTGTTTTAAATCGCATTCTAGAATATAATTAAGTCATAAAGTTATGAGTAAAACGTAGTAGAAAATTAGAAAAGTCTACTTTTCACAATCTTATAATTTACGGGATTTTTTGGGAGGGGGGATTGTGTAAAAAAAAGAATACCTTATGTAAAGAAAAAAAGGTGTCATATTCTCACAAATAAAACACTCTTAATAGGAAGCAACTGATTTGTTCTCAGAAAAGGTGACAAAAAAAAAGACCTTCAAGGAACAGTCTCACACCAGCAACTGTTAATACCATTTCTGTCTCGTAAAATAACTTACCGGTAATTATGTTATTCTTGTACGATTGCCACTTTCTCCTGGAAAACTACCACTTTATTCCTGTAAAAATAAATATACATGAAACGTCTATTTTCAGTGTGTCTCTGATACTCCCTATTAGCAAATTAGATTTGAAAAAACCAAGACAAATGCAAGAGTATATTCATATTACGATACAGCAGGTCATACCAAAAAATAAGATGATTGTCTTCAGTTTGATTCTTTAAGTCCTCCGTGCTGCATGGTTTTGCTACTACTAGGAGAAAACAGCTATGATTAGAACAGATACATTCTTCTTTGGAAAGCTTGTTGTCATAGACGTCGAAAATAATCATCAGTGAAATAGGCAACGTGATACAGCTGATCCCTGTCATCCACCACCTGTCAATCACACACACACACACACACACACACACACACACACACACACACACACACACACACACACACACACACACACACACACACACACACACACACACACACACACACACACACACACACACACACACACACACACACACACACACACACACACACACACACACTCACACTCACACACACACACTCACATTTAAATGTCACTCATATTTTTCTCCATTTTAACACAAAAGTGCATGCAGTCTTTCATTGAACTCCACAATGTGGCCATTTTGGTTCAGCTCACCTGCATGGCAGCATTCCGCCTCAGTCCAGAACATTCCGACTTCAGCAACAATATTTTTTTAAAAGGAGTTTACCGATTTAGCGGCAAAATAAATTACATTTATATTCTTTTATTTTATTTTTGTCTGGCACACACGTTATAAAATAACTGTGTAGCTCTTTTATGCTTATTGATGTTTGGCCACAAAGAAAAAGATGTAAAGTTTGGTCAAACAAAACACAGACAATGTTTGTTCACACAAACCAAAGAAGGTATTATGGAGAAAATAACATTTATTTTCTTGTGTTTGCTTTTAGTGGCAAGGAGCTTGTAATGTTTGTTTTGTCCTCATTTGTAGACCAAATTAGAATTATTTGGTAAGAAATCCAACAAAAACCTAAAAATGCACACACACACACCTATGGAAACAGGCGTTCTTCCTCTTCTATCCCCACATTTCTGATTCTGATTCTGATTCAACTCAATTCAGACACTTTCACTTCATTTTCATGCTAATTTATTTTGTCTTGTACACTTCAAAGCTATCCCGGAAATAACAAAAGCAGCAACTTTGAAATATTTTTTAGCCATTTATACTTGAGATGGACCAAGATGTTAAGTTTGCACATATTTGTAGGTCTAACAAGCCAAAAACAATTTAGAGAATTATAATAGGAAGTTAGGAAAAAAAAGACAATTCAAACCAATGTGGTCCAAAATTGTAATCATTATAAGACTGTCTATTTTTATAAGAAAACATCTTTAAATTTCTTTGTTTACTTTGTTAAATATCCCTCTGACTGCCAGTGTCCTTTGCAGTGGACGTTTGTGTTTTGCAGACCTATTTTTGAGCGAAAGATAGGCCAAAAACAAAGGTCCACAGCAGAGGACGTCGGTTCCCAGGTGGATTTAATTTCATCCAAGTAAAGAATTGCTGTAATTGGTGCAAAGCTGAAAAGACAAATTGCTCCAATTAGACGCTTTTTAGACGTGCACCTTCATCTTTTTTTTTGTTATTGTGGTGTTTTGGCTTTTTTGCGGCCATATCTTGTTTGTAGAAACGTTTTTTTTTGGAAACATGTACTTGACTTCGACTGAGATGTTGCTATTAAATGTTTATATTTGTTTCTGTTGAAATTCGCTTGCTATCTTTCTATCGTTATTCAATCATTTGTCCCCCTTTGTAAAAAAAACGAAACAAAAGCAAAACTTGGCAAAAGTGAGTGGAGCTGTTGTAGTAAAAGGTAGTCGAACATCAAACTAAGCAACCCTGAGATAATGCTGCAGTAACGTCTTTGTTTTTCATAATTTATCCTTCAACTTTGTATGATGTTCTTTTTATTGTTGTTGTGAAACGACTGCTGTTGTTGAAATAGGGGAAAACATTTTTGAAAGTATGTGCAAGGGCGTTTTTATTTTTATTTTGTATTATTATGATTTGTCAAACACTGGACTGGAGTGAGTTTTCCAACATTTCCAAGTTGAGCGATGTATTTGACAGACGTAACTGCACGGGCGGCGTCCAACATGGGAGACACAGTTTAGTTGTTAACGTAAGACGTCAAGACATTTCTTGTGAATATTGCGCATTGTTTGGGTTAAGGAGTTTAATTGTTGGCTAGTGGTTAGGGGTGGGCATTTTTGTGGACACATTCATTGATTATGGGCAATTCTGTTTTGCAGAGTGTACTAGTTGGCTGCAGCCAGCAGGGGCGCTATTGAGTCAATATCAACGAGTTTGCTATCTTAAAAAAAAACGCTAAATAAGAACTTTATTCCTATCTGCTACAATTCAAATGATAATTTCACAAATATTTAAAATATTTTGTTGATAGAAAGTTTTTAAAACAATGAATGCACTTCTTGGCACCAACCAGCAGATACATACCAACTAGTTTGCCATCTAAAAAAAAACAACGAAAATAAGAACTTTATTCTTATCTACTACCATTTAAATTGTAGTTGAACAAATATTCAGTAAAAAAAAAAATTGTGGATAGAAGAAAAAAAATGGAGTGCATTTCTTGGCATCAACCAGCAGAGGTGCTTTTGACTCCGTATCAACTAGTTTGCCATCTAAAAAAACAACACAAAATAAGAACTTTATTCTTATCTACTACCATTATAATTGTAGTTTAACAATCAATTAAAAAATGTTAATAGAAACAAAAATGAGTGCACTTCTCAGTGTCAACCAGCACAGGCGCTGTTGAGTCAATATCAATTAGTTCGACATCTAAAAAAATGCGCAAAATAAGAGCTTTATTCTTATCTGCTACCATTAAAATTGTAGTTTAACAAATATCCATTTAAAAACATTATGGATAAAAATGTTTTAAAAAATTGAGTGCACTTCTTGGCGTCAATAACCTTTTTGCCAACTAAAGAAAACAACGTGAAATAAGACCATACCATTAAAAATAACACCAAATTATTGAAAATAACAATGGTTTGATAATGAGAAGTTACGTTGCTAAAATGTCAAAATTGAGTGCACTACCTGAAGGTAACCAAGAGAGGCACTGTTGAGTCCGTCTCAGCTGGCTTGCCGCCTAAAGAACGTCAAAAAGGAACATTCAGCAATCCAATCAAAAGCAATATTTTTTAAATGGATTAAAATAATGTTGATTGAAATTTTAAAAAAGTGAGTGTACTACTTGGTGGCCACCAGCAGAGACACTGTTGAGTCCACCTCAGTTAGCTTGCTGTCTAAAGAACATGAAACAAAAACAGCCAGCAATTCTATTCAAAATATTTGTTTTAATAAATAAAAATTGATAAGCATGAGAATTTCTGTTGTTCAACTTGGCTGCTACCAGAGGAGGCGCTATTGAGTCCGCCTCAGCTAGCTGTCTGTCTTATAAACTCCAGCGACCCCGAGAGGGAAAGCGGTGGAATTAATGGATGTTGATCAAATGTTCAACTAGAGTGCACTACTTGGCTGCAACCAGCAGAGGTGCTGTTGAGTCTTGCTCTGCTTCCCATAGACGAACACCATGGCAAGAGGACTGTGAATGAATGAATGTTGTCCACGATGAAATGCTCAGCCCTGCTGGTGACAGCTCGCACTTGGAAGAGACGATAAAGGGATAAATTCCACGTAACAGACACCTTCTTGCTATGGTAACACCGATACGACTCCTTGTCTCATTGTTCCACTTTCTCACACCAGAAAAGACATTTGCACTATAGACTCTTTTAGGGTCTTCTTCTAAAAAAAACGTTTTTTTGTTTTAAAAAAAAAAAAGTAATATCATCCACTAAACACTTTTTTGAAACCATAGCAAGTGTGGCTTGTTTTGATGGCGTCCATGGTACAGTGTTGGCATTTGGGGGGTTTGGGGGTGGGGTCGTTTCCTAGGGGATGGTTTGTTTGGGACAAATGGGAGCAGGTGAAGCGAAGGGATGTAATGAGGGAAGAAGGGAGTCTTCGTCAACATAACCCCACTAAAAAAAATGGCTTATTTGGTATCTTCGTTTTGTATCTAGAATATTCCAAAAATGACATAGCACCTTTTTTTGTGATATGATATCACCAAATGTTTTTGTTTTGTTTTGGTCCCGCATTGACGCAAATAATATTTTTTAAATGTACAAAAAAAAATCACCATCGGGCGTACGTAGTAGCTTTTATTCCCCCGCCCCCACCGCTTTTTGTGGCGTTGCGGTTTGTCGAAATATGTTGCGTGTTCGAGGAAGCATAAGTACGTGCCTTCTTGTAATCTCCTTGTTATTATTGAGAAGCTGAAGCCAGCCAATTGTGTTTGCACTAAAAACCAAATTGCTTAGTTTTTGTTTTTTTCCGTGTGCGATGTAGACTATTTAAAGCGAGCTTGTTGCGTCACTTTAAACCGTACAGTATGCATGAGGGTGGATTCGCTCATCTGTCGACCTGTAAAAACAAAAGCAGCTTCTCGAGGATCTTGTGCGTATATCTCGGCTTTTTCAAGTTCCATCGACTTTTTATTCATCCGGTTTCAATTGTAAGACAAAAAAAAAAAAAAAAAAAAAGGGTTGTGTTGCAACAAAAAAAACTCCTACAATACAGCTTTTACTTTCACATGCCACATTAAGAGAGTTACACCTTCATTTTTTTTCTCAATCCACGAGGTCGCCTCAAGCCTATTGGTCAATTGAATTTTTATTCTGCTTGTATTTATTTCATATTTTTGTTGAATAGGAAAAAAAATTGTGTGAGTCTTAAAAATGCACCTTGTTCATGTCGGTCCTTGTGTGGTAAGCGGGGGAAAAAATGCTGGCAATGTAATATCTCTAATTTAGCACCTTACTACACAGCATGTTTTCACTTTATGCCAGTTTAGTGCTTCTTTCCATTTGGACTCTCCGTGGGATGTGCCAAAGTTTGGAGGCAATCTCCCCCAAGTCTTGACGCTTATCTTTTTTTTTCTTCTTCTCTCCCTTCGTCCACCTCCATCCTGCTTTGGTTTATCGCAAACTTTCCTATAACAAGTGTGTGGAATCAATTTATCTCAGCAAACAGTATCATAACTTGCCATTTTACAATAAGCCCTGTATTTCACATATATTTACCAGTGATGTGTATTTGTTATTATAAAGAAAAATAGCCGTAAAAGCTTCATTATGTTACACAATATTGTGACTTTTTTCGAAAAACTGTGAAGACTTATCTTGCATATACTTTATACAGAAGTATTAAGCCTTAATACAAAAGACTAAAAAAAAGTGTGGAAGAATAAACTGATTGTTGCTAAGTAAGGATGATTTTTGTAAATGTTACCAGCACTTTTTTTTGTAATTTTCACTCTCTGAGGTATTGTACAAGTTCAAGCTGTTTGTGAAGTTTGATTATGAAGGAATAAAAACTAGTACTTTGTTGTACTTCACACAATGTCTTTGTGCCCTTTTATTGGTATAACCCTAAGGGGCGGCATGGCGTAGTGCAGAGTCCCCAAACTATGGCCCGCGGGCCAGATCCGGCCCCCCCAGCATCCAAAATCCGGCCCACAGGAAGTCCCAAATAAAAAAGAAGAAGTTTTTTTTAATTTTTTTATAAAATCTTTCCTTTCTAACCCATTTTCTACCGCTTGTTACTCTTGGTGTCTCCTAGCCGCTCAGGCAAATCATATTGTCTAAAAATGAATTTTCCCATCGATAATGTGACAATGTTAAATGTTGATGAACATCAATGTTAATTGATGTTAAATGACAAAACGGATTCTAAAGACAATATATATATATATATATATATATATATATATATATATATATATATATATACACAGCCTGGCCCCCGGCCAAATTTTTTTAACCCAATGTGGCCCCCGAGTCAAAAAGTTTGGGGGACCCCTGGCAATGGGTAGAGCCAGAAACCTGAGGGTTGCAGGTTCGCTCCCAGCCTCTTGAAATCCAAATCGCTGCCGTTGTGTCCTTGGGCAGGACACTTCACCCTTGCCCCTGGTGAATGATAGGTGGTGGTCGGAGGGGCCGTAAGCGCAAACTGGCAGCCTCGCTTCCGTCAGCTGTGGCTACAAATGTAGCTTACCACCACCAGGTGTGAATGAATGATGGGTTCCCACTTCTCTGTGAGTGTTTTGAGTATCTAACAATAGAAATGCGCGATATAAAATCCAATCCATTATTATTATAACCTGTTTTTTTCAACATGCGTACAGTTACAACAGGGGTGTCTGTAGCAATTGTATTTACGGCCCATGTCACGATCGTTAGCAGTCTAATTAGCATGCTAGCTTTTTGCTAATTTTGTTACTTGACGAATGACAACTTTTAGCATGTAAACGTTAGTTTGCTAGTTAATTTTGTAGTTATACACCTCAGTCATATTTTGGTACATAATGCATGCTAACATTAGCATGCCAGCATTTAAACAGCTTTTCAGCTACACACTTTAAAGTAATATATCTTGGTACTTGACACGTTTATTATGCTAACATTTTTTTTTAGCTAATTTAGCAGGTATACACCTCAGTGTCATATATTTTGGTATTTCACTAATGCTAACTGTAAGCATGCTATTGTTAGCATAATACTATTAGCATGCTAGCTTTTTCAACCCACATGTTTGTAACCTAATGCTATATGGCCAGCATGCTAACTGTTAGCATTTCAGTTCAGTTTTGGCTCTTCAGTAGTCACACTAAATTTCTACCAAAATTACATTTTCTAGTTGTATCGCACTGGTTTTGAAGGTGAAAACTATCAAAATGGCCCCTGGATTCTTTGATTTGTCAGTCTGTGGCACCCCTGAGCTACAATATGCTTCTATGTCCAAAAAGGAGTAGGAAGCCTACCATTTCTCACAAAGACAGTAAACCTTCCTATACAACAATATGTAGATGAAATTAATATGTTGCCATTATAAAACCTTGAACTGTGCAGGCTTTATTCCAAGTAGCTGAAACAATGCCACCAGTGGGTGGCTAGGTCGCTAATGCTAATTTTTGTTGGTTTCCTAATTTGCAATATTGAGTCGAACATTAAATGTGTAATTTTCTCATGCAATAGATGCTCACCTTTTAAAGTATTATAAAGTATAATTCAGACAATGCGCTGTCCATAGATAATAGCCCTCCTGCCGTTGGTCGGTATCCCAGAATGCATTTGGCAAAAGAAGAAAAACATCCTTAATTAGACTGCCAATACTTTATCACACGCTATTAAATTTGCATATAGCTTCATATACTTATCCAATTAACTTTTGTGTTATTGGAAAGAGGCACAAAGTAAATGACAATTATCTAGGAATGCATATATATATATATATATATATATATATATATATATATTTATTTTGTTAGGTTTTTTTGTTGCAAATGTTTATTTACTGTAGATAATTGCTGTGGCAACCATACAAGAAAAATTATATTCTAGCAGTGGTTTTGCCATATTCTTAAGATAACCACCTTTGATCAATCTTTTATACATTCAAATATGAAATGTTACATTTGCATTAGATATTATGTCCATTTCAATATTTTCTTAGCAAGTAAAAACGAAACTATTATAGACCCGCATTATTTGCCGTGCATCACGTGACCAACACGGAAGCCCCAAAGGCTTTTTCGTCACGTCTGTTCTTCTAGCCTCTAGTGCCCCCTAGCGGAGATTTGTATAAATTGAAGGCTGAATTATACATCATAACATCAGTACATACATACGTGTGTTATGTCAAATTTACTCCAAAATATGTGTCTGCGAAAGGGTGAACAAAAAGCATTAATTTAAATTACCTTTACAATGAAGTTTGGTCAATTTCCTCGCATTAGTTGACTGGGCTGATCTATCTGATCCAACATGGCGGACACACTCACCTATTGCAGCAAACAGTCTTGAGTGAATTGTTATTAAAACGAAAGCCCACCTCAATATTCGATACATTAAACTTCTTAAAAGTGTAGTGGTTAACGTCCAACTCATTTTTGAAGGTCTTAAAAGGCGAAAGATCCGCGTTTTAAAAAGGTGTCATGTGACACGGAAGCAAGTACCAATGTGTTGGCCTCTGGAGCCCCCTACTGACAACCTTCAGGACTACAGGTAAACTAAAACCCTGAATTTTGGAATGTACATGTTGCCTCTAAAATAGTCTTTCACGGATATCCCAGATTGTATTGTCCCAACTGCTCTGCATACATTTATGTATTCATGTTCGAGTATGCATTGGAATGAATGGAAATGCGAGATTTAGAACAGTTTAATTCCATGTTTCAATATTTACTTACAGTTTCACATCTACCTTTATTCTAGAGTTCTATAAGCAGTTATTTTATAATGACCGGAGCATCCCAAAGAAATACACACTAATGTATGAGAAACATTTTGACTTTAATGTTCCAATAAACCAAGAAAATGTCAAAGATGATGCATTTACTGGTGTCATTCTTTCTACTAAAATTGCATTGCTGGGTCATGTACCTTAGGTTTCAACCAAGACAAAATTGAATCATAAAATCCAGCTTGCTAACCCAAAATTTGTGTTTTGAATTGTTTAAAATAACGGAAAAACTAACAGTCACATGGTTTTAGTCTACAAGTCTAGCAGTGACCACAAACCAGGGAAGGGAGGCTCAGGAGATAAGCATGGGTAAATATAGCAGTTGGTATAATCCAATTTTTTCATGACCCAGTGTGCTCATCTCATGCTATGACAGTGGACGAAGACAGTGAACATCCATGTTTTTATCGTTTGTTCCCCAGAATAGGTTTATTCAAGTTGGGACCGTACAAACCTAGTGAATGACAGAGGAGGTATTACACTTGCTGAAGGAATGACGTTGGTAGAGGGGGGTGTGGTGTGGAACGTTTTTAAAATCAAGATGCACAACGAACGTACAGCCATTGCCCACAGCGAGGTGGAGAGACACTATAGTTTTGTTCCCATAAATAAGGCAGAACGCAGAGTCCATAAGAAATGGAAAGTTATGACATTTAGCCGAATTGGACAGTGATGTGACGACATGACAATCTACATGACCTTCTTCAGCTCATCGTACAACACCAGCACGAAGGCGCCGCCCATGCCGCGCAGCACGTTGGACCACGCGCCCTTGAAGAAAGCCTTGCCGCCCTCATCGCGGGCGATCTTGCGCCAGCAGTCGATGGTTCCGGTGTACATGATGTCAGCTAAAGAGGACAAGAAAAAGACGTCAGGTCAGTGTCGACTTGTTGATTTTAAGGGTTTCGAATGGAAATGAACACACCTCCTTTGCGTCCGGACTGCATCATCATACGCCTACGGACAGTGTCGAAGGGGTAGGAGGTGAGGCCGGCAACAGCCGTCACACTCTGGGCGATCATCCAGCTCACCAAAATGTGAGTGTTCTTAGGGTCGGGGAGCATACCTGTGGATAACAGAACACTCGTAAATCACCGGGACTGTAATAGTGTTCAGAGAACGAAAGGCTTGAGCCTACCCTTAGCTGTGTCATAGATGCCAAAGTAAGCCGCCCTGTAGATGATGATGCCCTGCACAGACACGTTGAAGCCCTGATACAACCCCCGCAGACCATCCGACTTGAAGATCTTCGCCAGGCAGTCTCCGAGACCGTTGAACTCTCTCCCTGCTCCCGCCTTTCCTACGTCGGCGGCCAGACGAGTACGGGCGAAGTCGAGGGGGTACACGAAGCATAGGGAGGTGGCACCGGCGGCACCGCCGGACGCCAAGTTGCCGGCAAAGTACCTCCAGAACTGGGTGTGCTTGTCGACGCCATCAAGGAAGACCTTCTTGTACTTGTCCTTGAAGGCAAAGTTGAGGGCCTGGGTGGGGAAATACCTGATGACATTGGCAAGGTTACCTCTCCAGAAGGAAAGGAAGCCCTGCTCCTTGGGGATACGGACGACACAGTCCATAATTCCCTTATACTGCTTGTCTGCCGTGATTTGCTTGCTGGCATGTTGCACCTGGAATGAGGAGGGAAAACAAAAGAAAGGCAGGTTAGATAAGCAACTGGGAAGCCAATTAGGTGAGGATCATGTGACATCACGAGAACTCCTTGTCAGGACCTTGGTACTGATCTATGATTCACTCATTGATATGCAATCAAAACGCCAGTCTTAATCAAAGCAGGAGAAATATGACTTTAGAACATTGTTGTGAGAAACAGCAACTATAGATTTCCCCAAGACTCCATGCATATTCGAATGCATACAAGACGGTTTCAAAAATCTGTAATAAAGAAATGTCATGCAAACACATGCACGGGTTACATGGAAGGAGTGTTGAAGAACCGTACTCTTGTAAAATAATAATTGAACACGACGTCCTAATGTCACGACAAGGTTTGTCCTTTGTTAGCTAGCCGGCTAAGGTTATCGCGGAGGGGGAGTTAGCATTAGCATTAGCAGCCGGCTGGTGTAGGTCATTCACAATCCCGCGGTGACCTTACATTCTGGGGCCGACAAGACGACTTGTATCACACAACACAAGCATCAGTGAGGTTTACGTGACAAAAAGTCTGAAATGGCAACCCTGTTATTATCAGAAGTGTGCTTTGCCGCATTTAGCGAGACGGCGCTAGCTAGCAAGCTAACAAGTTAGCTCGGAATTCTTTGCGGAAGCCTTTTTTCCTACCTGAAGCAGAAGCTTGACTCTCTCGATGGGAGCGACGGCTGTCTTGGAAATGGCGGCGGAGATACCGCCGGCCAAGAAGTCCTTGGCGAAAGAAACAGCTGTCTCATTCATGGTGAGATGTTCTTGACGTGCCTCTCAGATAATCAGTATAACGCGGATTTCCCCGTTGCCCTTTACGGATAGATGGCCTGCACCGACGAAATGGCCGATTGAAAAGCCGCGTTGCGGATTTATTCGTGCGAGACCTCGCGATACAAGGCGAGATCTCCATGTGACGTCACATACACCACTGCTTACGTAAGTTGACCGGAGAGCGATGACGAGGGCGTAGGTGTGCCATTCTACTATAAAACTTAAATGATTAACGCCACAAGTATGTGGAGTACTTTGATCTCTACGGTAGTTTGTTGTAGACTTTTTTTTAGTTGACGTTTTGGGAGCTAGTGACCCTCAGTGTTGACAGATGGGAATTGACACGTTATCAGACCGGAAGTGTAACATTTTAGAGCAATTATCCTACATACCCAAACTTGACGCTGTAAGGATTCACGTGAGACGATGCACAACACCAATGCATTAAACGGGTCTAAATATCGTACATTGTGGGATATTTAGAACTATTAATTGTACAAAGGTCATACAAATAGCATGTGTATCATCTGGCAACACGTACTGCCTCAAATTTACAATTCAATCTCCTGTCTGGTCCTCAATATTATATATGACATACGCTCACGTGACACAGTTACAAAGCTATCTTTAATCGGAACCAATACAACAATTCTGCCTTTACAAATGTATGAATGCACATTTTTATATGTCATACAGGTATTAAGTTAACAATAATGTATATGTTGTCATTCTGAAGGCAGATTGTTTGGACCCCTTTAGATGAAGAGGCCACTGAGGGCACATTTTCCAATGCCTGATCAAAATTTAATTATGAAAGCGATTACTTGAGAACGGTCCCTTATTTAAGTCATATTTGTGGCAAATGCCAATGGCTTATAGGCTAAAAACGTACACGTGTAAGGTTGTACATGCACAGTATATGTCCCTAAGAATGTGTTGACACAGAAATAAGTTAAGCAAATGTCACAAGTGTCACCTTCAGGGTGTCATGTCTGCACCCATGAAGGGACACATTCAGAGTCCAGAAGCCACTTTACTGTATGTGCCTTTTTTGTGAGCAAACAAATGTACACATTTTGCAAAAGTGGTATTCATTTTGTTATATTGTCATGAAATGCAAATTAATGTGCACTATGCATTCTGTACACAGTTTTGTTTACTATCTATCTATCTATCTATCTATCTATCTATCTATCTATCTATCTATCTATCTATCTATCTATTAGTGTGATGTAAAAGTTCACCCTATAGCATATATATATATATATATATATATATATACTATATACATGCATATATATACATACATACAAATATATGCATGCATATATATATATATATATATATATATATATATATATATATATATACATATATACTGTATACATATATATATATATATATATATATATATATATATATATATATATATATATATATATATATATATATATATACATACATACATATATATACATACATACAAATATATGCATGCATATATATATATATATATATATATATATATATATGTAAACACTTTTTACAATTTTGTCCTTGCAGTTTGTTTGTAGTGAACTTTTTCCAAGGTCGACTGAGGATCGTGTTCTTCCAGAAACCTTGTAAGTAAGTAAAAAAAATATATTTACCTCCTATATATTTTTTTTATCATACTGGGCTTCATATTTGACTGATCTGACTCATTATTGTTCATGTATGTGAGAACTCAGTTATGTTTGAGTTGTAGCCTGCATCCCTATCATGTAACGCATAAAGTTGACCACATGGGGGCAGTGCTGTGATGACATAGATACAGAGTCATTACATGAAGCTATACATTTTCATGAGCGACTAAACTGGTGGATTGTTTGGTATGAGTGTGACATAAATGATCCTTAATATGATTTTACTGTGCATTGTGTTGGAGTGGTGTAATATGTAGATGACCGTTAGCTGTAATTGTCTGCTTGTCATTAGTATATGTGCAGTTCATCAGGATATGTAAATTGAGAGACACAAATGACAGACACAACAAGTCATTTGGCTTCTTTGCTTTGTGCAGGTAACCACACATGCATGGCACATGTTAAAGCTCTTTTTATCTGATGAATAGTATTCATTTGTATAGTTTTTTTTTGCTGTACTCGACCTTTAAAAACTATCTAGTCTGATCCAATTCAAACTGTCTGCACAATCATCGTCTACGTAGGTGAGCAGCATGAAAAATATGGCAAAAATGTCACAGTGCAGTGCAATTCTATTCTTCCCGGGCTGTTGACAAAAAAAAAAAAAAATAAAATACACCATCCCACAGGCCGGCAGCAGCAGTGGAACAAGTGAAGATTTCACAGTCCCAATCCTGTCTCAAGCTGTTATGAAAGGACCACATTTGCAGGGTCTGACATTGAGGCAGGAGAGGGAATATATTTAATTTAGTATTTAACCATTGCAATCAACAGACATGTCTAATGTAAATAACATGACAACCCAGTACAGGATTTGTTTTGTGCAGTACACATTTCAGTTAGATTTTTGAGTATGTTTACCTTTTGTGAGTAGGCCCTCTTTATTATTTTTTGTCCACTTTCTTAGCAGTTCTGTTAAACGGTTAAGTCAACTGTAATTATCCTGCTCAGTGGTCTTGTGGTTAGAGTGTCCGCCCTGAGATCAGTAGGTCATGAGTTCAAACCCCGGCCGAGTCATACCAACGACTATAAAAATGGGACGCATTACCTCCCTGCTTGGCACTCAGCATGAAGGGTTGGAATTGGGGGTTAAATTACCAAAATGATTTCCGAGCACAGCCACCGCTGCTGCTCACTGCTCCCTTCACCTCCCAGGGGGTGGAACAAGGTAATGGGTCAAATGCAGAGGGTAATTTCACCACACCTAGTGTGTGTGTGACTATCAGTGGTACTTTAACTTTAATTCACCAATTTTGCCACTAGGTAGCGCTACTACATCTTGTAGTGCTTTCATCCATTTAATGGGATGAATAAGAACATGCAGACGCAGAGGATATTTACTTTCAATTTGTAGTTTTGTTTTTTTATTTGCTAGAGATGCACAAACATTAATTATCATATTTTCCACAATTCCTATATTTTGTCTTTTGATTATTTTTTGGAATTTGGGTAAAGATCAAGCGTAAATTATCTATTAATAAATTAGTGTGTAATTAAGACATATTATGTGACTAAGTAGCTATTTTACAACATCTATTTTTAAATTATGTATATAATAATTAAATAATAATATACATATGCATATATATACAGTACAGGCCAAACGTTTGGACACACCTTCTCATTTCAATGCTTTGTCTTTATTTTCATGACTATTTACCTTGCAGATTGTCACTGAAGGCATTAAAACTTTGACACTTGTGAAGTGAAAACCATTTCAAGTGACTACCTCTTGAAGCTCATGGAGAGAATGCCAAGAGTGTGCAAATCAGTAATCAGAGCAAAGGGTGGCTATTTAGAAGAAACTAGAATATAAAACACGTTTTCAGTTATTTCACCTTTTTTTGTTAAGTACATTGATTGATTGATTGAGACTTTTATTAGTAGGTTGCCCAGTGAAGTACATATTCCGTACAATTGACCACAAAATGGTAACACCCGAATAAGTTTTTCAACTTGTTTAAGTTGGGGTCCACTTAATAAATTGATTCATGATACAGATATTTACTATCAGATATATACTATCATCATAATACAGTCATCACACAAGATAATCATCAGGGTGTATACATTGAA